>NC_139965.1:13670821-13956969 GCF_963993115.1 Abramis brama
AAATGAAACGCGCACTTTCCAGCAACACATCTGTGGGGGCCAGTGCAATATGGGCGTGATGGCACTCCTCATTATAGACGCACATACTTTTAAAACAAGACAATGATTATCTAGTCTCCAAGTCAGTTTAGTTACAACTCTGCAATAAAGCAAGATGGAAAGCAATGTATTGACATTGACTATTGATTTATAGGCTATATTGAATTTAAAATGTTGATTGGCTGGACATACTGGTCAATATGGATGCACATCCCTCAGTAAATAATAACCATCAAGTATTGCTTTATCATTTAAAACACAATGACTGTGAATTCTTGATATTAAGAATGTAATTTTTCTAGTAACAATGTCTATTTCTGATATCAGGAATTACATTTCCATTAGTACTAGTAAAGGAGGGAGGATTGGGAGCACTGGGATGTCAGGTGTGACTGTGTGGCAATGGCAAATGGTTTACATGGCTCATGGGTCAGGTATGAGGGCCCCTTAACAGAATTTGGCTAAGGGCCCCAGGGAGGTCAGGGTCGGCTCTGACCCCAATTGAACCTTCGCAAGGAGTTTGATTGACAGGCGATCTGACCAATCATAATCCGCCATCCGTCGAATCCGCCATTTTTGTCCGACAAAGCAGTCAGGAGAGTTAGTACATTAACGTCAGTGGATTTGAACTTGAAAAACGATGTGTACTGACGTCTTTCCATGGTTTAAACAACATTCCTTCTGATGTTAATTCATGTTTATTTGATGCTATAAATTAACAAGAAGGAAGAGATGATCTGTTCACGAGCAGCTTTAACTGAGCGATCTGTCACGACACATCAGGGTTGAACTCTGCAGAACAGCGGCCCTCCAGGACCGAGTTTGGACTAAATGTTTGGTGGCAGAAACAATTAAGGCCTTCAACGTAGCCCATCTCTTTGGTTGCAGTGGTGATTTTAGTTGCTTTGACACTCTTTTCTTTCTCTCTCACTTAAGCCAGTCTCAACTCATCTCTCCCATCTCCCCACTTGTTCGTTTCCATTTCTTGTTGTTTCTCCGTGCTGCCCCCTGAGTCACTGTGATCCTCGGCAAACCTCGCCGTTATTGAATTGGTTTACAGGGAGAGGTTCTAGGTAATGTATCAGCCCTTATCCGAGGAGCCAAAGGGAACAAATATTGACATATAATTCTCTTTTTTCACCCCTCATGTATCTCTTTCCCCCCTTCTCTTTCTCTGTCTTTTTTCTTTTATTGTAGCCAGAGGAAGGGGATCTCTGTCGCTGGGGATGAAAATGGATCTAAATGAAATATTTTCTGCCTTTTTTTTCTCCCCCTCTCTCTCATCCACACCCTTATTCTCCCTCTCTTTTCCTTTCCCTCATATAAAGAGAGTCTTTTCTCCTCTTTGAGAACACTGTACCCTTTCCACCAAGGCAAATAACCATTAGCGAGAGCAGAAAGAGAGAAAGGAAGAGCAGGAGTGAGTTGGGGGTGGGCGGGGGGTTGAATGAAATGAAAATAAGAGGTCATTTGTTTCATTTGGATTCTTTTTTTACCCTCCATCTAGGGCCTGTGTTTATCTTTGCTCAGGCAGAGGATGGCTGGTGAGGGGGAAGCTGGAGCAAAGAGGTGTTTTAACGGCCGTAATTTGGGGCCGGTAATATACAGACACAATGGCTTTTCTCCTCCTGCACAACTTTTCTCATTACGTTTCCTTATTTATCTTCCTGAGGCTGAGCGAGAAAGAAAAAGATTTTATTTAAACATAATTTCCTCTTGGAAAGCTGTCATGTTGAATGAGATATGCCTGAAGAGCGCTCTTTTCTCGGTCCATTTGTCCGCTCTTTCCATTATACCGTCACCAAATGATGAGATGCTACTATTAGCGTGGTCGTCAGGGAGATCACGTACCTGTTATTTCTAAGGGGACACCGATGGCAGTCCTGGCTCACTTTCCGGAGGCCCTATGAAATCGCCCAATGAGAGGAGTTTCTTTCCTGTGTTGATGTAAAGAGACGATTTTAATATCGAAAGGCTCATCACATTTAAAAATAATAATAACAGCCAATAGGCTTTTGTTGCCTTATAGCCATGAACCACGATGTTCTGCTTTCTAGTGCATTTGCATTAGAGTGAGGGACATTCTCAGTGCACTTGATTAACAAAACTGTGTAGCACAGGATGAGCATCAAGAAACATTTCTGATTATTATTATCACGGTTGAAAACAGCTGCTTAATATTTTTGTGAAAACCATAATCCATTTTTTCAGGATTTGTGTATCAATGTAATGACCCATTTAATGTGTCCTATATAAGATTTCTTTCAAAAACAATCTTACTGACCCCAAACATTTGAATCTGAATGGTAGTAAATATATTGGCTTTTAGCATATACATACAGTACATAAAAACTAAAAAGCCAAAAAACCCTCTTAAAAAAAAGAGTTTTTAAGATCTTCGAAATTCATCATATATGTATTAGACATGTTCGTCAAGTGGTGCAGTTCTCACTTAGTAAGCAAGGAAACTAAGGTTCAAATCCCAATATTATATATAATTGTTTTTTAAATAAACCAAGCCAAAATTCAGCAAATGCAAATCTGCAAATGTAGACATTTCTGCCACAGTGTACTAGATAAACACATTTTTACCTACAATAATTGGGCAACTAAATTATCAGTTAAGTATAAATTCAAATTGCATTTATAATCCACTTTGCCTGTGCACCCTCAGTTTGAATGCATGATACTTCTGGTCGGCGTATTCTCTCTCTCTCTCTCTCTCTCTCTCTCTCTTTCTCTGAGTCCCAAAGCTCTCATATCCCTCCATCTGCCAACCCTCCATCTTCCCTTCTGTTTTGCTGTCATCCATTGCTCTGTGTTACACATATCCTGATTTCCTTCTCCAATCTTTCTCTACCTCTCTCTCTCTCTTTCTTTCCCCATTTCACTTGTTTTTTCTTGACTGAACGTGGCACAGAGTAAGTTTTTGAAAGCTGGGGAAAGCGCACCCCTGGGAATCTCATGCACTTTTCGTTTTGTGGAAAGAAAAATTCGAAAGAGAGACAGTGAAAACAGAGCAAAAAACGGCGAGAGGGAGAGAACGACGCAAAATGCGAAATCAAGCGAAAATCAAGCTCAAGGCCAATCGCCCTCGTCGAGTGCTCGCTGAGCATCTAAGCCATTTCGTTTGCCTAACTCATGAATAATTGATTAGATAATGAAAATCGTAATGAGGCCGATATTTTAAATTCAAATTCAAATCAAACACTGTCTACGACACCCAGCGCACTTCAAGAGGGCAGTTGTTTGCAGCAGGATGCTGATTGGTTATGGCAGGTGTCATGTGATCAGGCTGAAATCATTGTGTTTTGGGATAAAGATGTTCATTCTCATGTCACGTAAACGCATGTATGGAGTGGCGAGACACAGGTGCTGAGAGGCCACAGCAAACACACATAAAACATGGACATAAGCACGGAATTGATCGGAAATGTGACTAGATGGCAGAAAATATGGGAAGTCTCATGTACAGTTGTCGGATACATACCTCAAAATCGTAAATTGTCATCAAGCAACTTTCCTTGATGAATAATTCATGAAGCCATCTTTCACTCGAGCGTGTTTGTTTGCTATAAACGGTGCGAGGTCATAAATCTGGTCCAAAAAGGCAATGTAAACATGCATTCGGTATGAAATACATGCCATATATCTCTGACTTCCCAGAATACAATCATTAAGTCACTTCCCTTGTTCTGGCTCTGTGTTCCTCCATCTTTCATATTTCCCCTCTTCAAGCTCAGCTTTGATAAATGCAATCGTAACACAGCAGTGTTATTACTGGCTGTTCACCTTTCTCCTTCACTCATTCTGTTCCCTAGCTACCCCTCTTCTTCTTCTCCAGCTCTCCTTCTCCTCCCTCGCTCTGGGTCACTGTTGACATTGAGCTGTCAGTGCAGAGAGAGAGAGAGAGAGAGAGAGAGAGAGAGAGAGAGAGAGAGAGAGAGAGAGAGAGAGAGAGAGAGAGAGAGAGAGAGAGAGAGTTGTGTGAGTTTCTAATTCTCACAGATATTGGAACAGAGAAAGTGGCATGGGAATGAGAACATCACTGCACACACACTCACACAAACACACACACGGTTTCTCCTTTATTCTCCCATGTTTGCTGTCTCTCTTATTTGCTCCTTGAGTTTGTTGCTCCCTCTCTTTCTCACTCTCTCAGATTCAAGTGGTTTCATTGGCAAGGTTAAAACAAAAAAAGTGTTACATTCCCAAAGCATTAGCAAAACTATAAATACACATTTACACGGATATACACAAGCTAAACTATTCTAACTAACTTACTAATCTATGACCATTAAAGCTTAATATCAAAGTCAATGCATGTGATTAATTCTATATTTTTAATGGACTTGATTTGTTTGTTTGCTCGTTTTTTCACCTCGTCTCTAGTGACGTATGCCAGACTTCTCCAATCATCTAGTCTTGTTAATCTTCTCACCCCCTCCTCCCCCCTTTTTATTTTCAATAGACTGCATATTCAGATTTGCATCCATCCAACCAACAACTGATGGACAGAACCCATCCCAGTCTCCGCCCAACATTTTTTCCTTTTCCGATAATTTTCATTTGCATGTATGTCACAATATGGATATGTCGCTACTACCGTTACATTGCGACTTTAAGTAATAAATGAAATCAAATAAAAATAAAATAAACAATTCAGTGTCATAAGTACATTTACTAAATTCGCCATTATAAGGGTGTCAAAAAACTTAAAATAAAACACAATAGTAAAATATTTTAAGTAAAAAAATATTTTAAATTAAAAAAAGGAAAAAGACAAAAAAATAATAAAATAAAATAAAATAAAACACAGTTATCTACATAGTGAGAGTGACACAGACCTGCTACTCCCATCTGTGATCAACACCATATTAGTCAGAGTAAGTCTGACTGACAGTAGCGTTACACAACAGCATAAACATACACACAATGTGTAAATCATACATACAATCCCACACACGGACATTCCCACAGCAACACACTCCTGTATCAGGACAGCGCATGAACCATCCACATTAAATATTCATATAATAGATTTGCCTTGTTAATTATTAAGCAGGCCTGCTGTGTGCCTGTGTATCGGTCCATCTGCAAGGGACCCAAATCTCACTATAATGTCTCACACACTGTGTGTATTTGTGCATATAGTGCCACAGACAGAGCCACTGACGCACTCTCACACAGACAGGACAGTGACGAAATGAACTTACACTTCTTTTTACCTTCATCCCTACCTCTGCCATCACTTATCTGGAGTCTCTCCCTCTCTCGTCTTCTCCACAGTCTATTTCTCTCTCATATAGCTCTGATAAATGGCTAGCGGTCGGAGACAATCACAGATCACTCAACACAAGCAATATCTGTAGAGCTGTGCTGCAGTCATTAACTACAAGAGATAAAACACACACTGTCTGTCTCCCTTACACACACACACAATCCTCGATCCTGCTGGATCCCATCGAACGGGTTCGAGTGTGCAGGGTTTCGCTCTATGTATCTGTCCATGTGATTTTAAGGATGGCCTAGAAATAGAGGTGGGGAAAATGAGGGATAACACACACACAAAGCGACCGCTGTCTATTGATCAAACCAGACAGACTCATTTATGGCACTTACACACAAAAGGTAGAAGAAACACAGACACACACATGCTGAAAATGATGTGTGTTTTTGTGTTTTCATTACCTGAGGGACAGGGAGGGTTTATGGGGGAGTGAGGAGGTAGGGTTTGGGGTTTCAGTGTGTGTGTGTGTGTGTGTGTGTGTGTGTGTTGTTTGACAATCCATTGCCATGGTAACGAAGAGACAGCCTCGTTAGCCCTGCAGGTGCTAATGGAGATAACGAACCTGCACTTACACTATTTTACCTCTCCTCTCACCTATACTCCCCCTCCCTTCTCTCTTCTGCTGAACCTTTTTTTTAAAAAAACATTCACCCTTGGCTTCCATTTCTTTTCCATGTGTATCACATCATCCCACATCTCTATTTAATGTTCACTCTCTCTCTCTCTCCATTTACCACACATTTTCCATCCAAAAATGCAACGATAAATATCTGGGAGGCACAAAAGATTCAATCCAAATTCGAAATTAGGTTGTAATTTTCAAAGTAGAAAATGTAAGCAGGTTTACAAAGACTAACAAATAACAGTGTTGGAGTAACTTAAAAGTAGAAAAGCTACTACCTCAAAGTGATGGTTCACCCTAGAATGAAAATTCTGTCAGTAATTACTCGCCCTCATGTCGTTCCAAACTCGTAAGACTTTCGTTCATCTTCAGAACACAAATGAAGATCTTTCTGATGAAATCTGAGGTTTCTGTCCCTCCACTGACAGCTACACAACTGACACTTTGACGCTTCAAAAAGTTAATAAAACTAATCCATATGAATTGAGCGGTTTAGTCCAAATTTTCTGAAGAGACTCGATCGCTTTATATGATGAACAGATTGAATTTAGGCTTTTAATCACATTTAAACATTCATCAACTCACACATCAGTCGTGGTAAACGGAAGCTCAAGCATGTTCGCTTGAGTGAGAAAAAATGAGATTCATTCCTGTGTTACACAGCCCGTTTGAGCTTCAGCAAGAACCAATGAGGTTCCAGTGGAAGTTGTGGTGGCCACTGAGGCAAATATAAGTCATCTGATGGCTATATATTTAAAGACACTGGCCTAAATAGGTTCAGTGTAATCTGCTTGTTAACTAACGTTGAGAAATTTACGTCTTTGATTGCACTGTTGCTTACAACTATTTTTAACTACTAGTTTAACTACCTTATGCTGGGTACACACCAAAAGATAATCGGGCTGATTTTGGCCCGATTTCCCCCCTTCCGACAATCCTAGCAATGTCCCGATTATCTTGATGGTTCAACAGATTATCTTATCAGATTTCCCCTTGGTGTGAGGTGTGTTAAGAGTGTCCGAACACTCTTCTGCTCGGAAGAACGTCGGAGCCGCCCCGATCGCGAATCGTAAATATTCAACATGTTTAATATTAACGATCAGAAATCCTGATGTGTGGGGGGAACCCCGAGGACAAACGCGCGCACGTTCTGGAGATTATAACGTGAAACAAAACAATATCCAATCAGAAAGCGAGATGATGGAAGACACGGTCATTCTCACACACACACACACACTTGCAGGAAGCCGAGTGTTAAGGGTTCAGTGAGGTTCTATAGAGGGATTAAATAACTTTTTCTAAAGAGACAATAAATCCAATAAAGAATAAATAAAGACAATAAAGAATGAATATATTTCTGTATAAAAGGTTATATATAATGGTGGGTACAATGTTTTTTTTCACGTGAATTTTCTGTGAAAATCATTCCAAACACTATCATCGCAATTTCTTCCTGCATATCATCCGCCATGCTTATTCTGAAGTCTCGCGAGATTTCCTGTGTTCACAGTCGAGACTCTGGTTGAAAATCTGTTCGTGTGTGGTGTGCTGTCTTTGTCACATCATGGCACACCACACACTATAGGAGCAAAACGCTTAAATCTAGGATTTTTTGTCCTCATGTTTGTGGTCTATCACATTTTGAAAATCTTATAAGATGTAAAAAATCTTTTGGTGTGTACCCAGCATTAAAGCAACACCAAAGACCTTTTCCTCTTCGGTCCCCCTACAGGTTGGAAGCGGAATTGTCCATTACCGCTGTCGTAAATAATTTAGCCTACCGTCGCACGCATGCTCGCTGTTTATCCAGCACCGGCTTTGGAATGAACGAAGTCCACAGACAAGGTAGAGTATGTTGCATGATTTCATGAAAGTATGATGTATTGCAACATCAGAAACGAAGAAAAACTAAATAATGACTATTGTAACGCTTGCCGTAAAGCAAGTCAAATTTGTAGTTTCTTATGTCTCATTCGAACTACAGAAACGCGACCCAATCTGGCAAACTTGCATAGTGCGGTTTGCAAAGCGAATGCAGAAGTGCCTTTGACCCTGTTACGAGTTGATGAACCACTGAAACGATTTTGGAAACATTATTTTAAGGTAAAAAATAATCTTTAGTGTTGCTTTAAATTGTGCTTGTTGCTATATTAGCCTCCAAACTGACAAAAAGTAGGTACTACATAGAAACAATTAGCAAATTGTTTTGTTAAAATTAGCACAAAAAAAAAGCAAAAAAAACAAACAAATAGCAATGAGTCTTTTCTTCCTCAATGGCAGGTTGATACAAGGAGAAAAAAAGGACCTAAACCAAAACATTCAGATCATTTATCAATAAAAGTGGACAGGGAGATACAGAGAGAGAAAGATAACCACAACACATTAAAGGGGTCATATAATGCCATTTTTGTACAAGTTAATATGATTCTTTAGGGTCTAAATGAAAAGTTTGTAATATACTTTAATAAAAAATTCTCATTAGTATTGTAAGAAAACACTCATTTTACCTGGTCAAAAACAGCTGTTTTCAGCACGCCGTTTAAGTGTATGTGTCTTTAAATGATAATGAGCTTTGCTCACCCCGCCCCTCCGTTCTGTGGGGCATTTTGACACAACACATGTGGAGTGTTGCCTTGACAACAGTTGAGGGTATATTTTGGAGAAAGAATGGCAGCGGGAGTCTCTGAGGACACATCTGTGCAACCGTATCAATTTGAACTTGAGTCGGACCCGGAACAAGATGACGGCCCTGAAGAAGTTCGACAATTAAGGCTCGAACAGGACGTTTCTAAATGGTTGGTTAACGTAATGTCACTTTGATCTATCTTTGTATGTACTGGCAGGGTAGAGTAGTGAGATACGAACGCTGTGTTTACTGATGTATACGTTAGTTCGTTGACAGACTGATGTTATTGATGTAAAACTTTTTACTTTAGCTTTATACTGACCCTCGTTTATAAAGCAGTCTGGTGAGAAATGATTCGCTCAAACATGAAAGCATTGACGTTGATCGTGGGGAATATTCCCTTCGAAAACAAAACTCAGCCACTGCGTCTTCAGCGGTTCGGATGTAGGAACATCAAAATGACTGCGGTGTTCGTTATTACACCCAAGAACAGAACACCACAATCGCTTAGACGCCATTCTGCTCCAGCGTATCAACAATGGCGGACTATGATGACAGCTCGCTCAGGGCGGGTCTGTGTTGAAACGCTGCTGTCAATCAACAATCGTGGGAGGGGCGTACGACCGTGTGACGTCACATGGTCAGACGGCTCGATTTGAGACAGGGGAAAACATATAAGGAGATTTAAAAAAAAAACACTGGATGGATTTTTATCATTATATGATGCTTGTGTACAGGCACTGCCAACACACATTTCAGTCTAATCAACTTGTAAAAGTGCATGTACCATTATATGACCCCTTTAAATACAAGTATAAGTCTTGCTTCTTTAAGTGTTTCTGTTCAATGTCTCTATACCGCCTGACCCTGACACTACTACTGTCTACTTCCCGCTCCATCACAATTCAAACATCGGCTTCACTGTGGATCCTGCGGCGGTTCATAGACCCATCAAGAAGAGTGCGACCACACACGCTATTAAAGACCTGGCCTTCACATAGCAACACACTTCTACTACTGCACAACTGAGGTTATTAAAAAACACGCAAACACACACACACACACAATATCCACCACAAGCATAAATCCACACACAGGAGTAGTTTATCACACAACTAATTACATAAACACACATTACCTGATTCAGATCCACACACAGACACAGAATACATTTGCATATGCCTTGCTCACATTAATATTCACACACACACACACACACACACACACGGGGCATGTGTGTTTGCGCAGTCTTCTTCACTCATGCATAATATGACATGTTTGGAAATTACAGACAGCAGAAGATGAATCTCAAGTCTTCATCACAAGATATGAGCAGATGCACATGCAGAAACGCTCCACTGCAAAGCGTACAGTATTCAAGACCAGACATGAATACACATTCAGCATTTATTTATTGGCCTTATTCATCTTATCTAGGCGGTTACCATAGTCTGAAAAAAAAAAAAAAACAGTTGCTTGATATATTAGGCAAATTCTGAAACAAACACAATCTAATCAAATAAATAAAAAATAAGGCGTATATTCCACTATGTGGTGCATATTATAAACATTATATGATATATTTTATGCTATATTGAAGATTGGAGATAGAGAGCTGCAAAAGATGCTTGAGTTCAATGCAACACCATGTCGGAAACATAATTCAAGCTGACAGTTGTTGGAGCCATTAAGAGTCTGTGCGCTCCCATTCGGAAACAAAAATATATGGGAATATACTGCAAAATATAATGCAATACATTACATAATCCATTTCCATATATGGGAAACTAGTGCTTATATTTTTCTATATACTGCAATATATGCATTGACATGTATGGCTATATATTAATGAATATAAAATATTTATAAATGAAGACAAAAATAGCGTTACATGTTATATTTACAAAGTTTTATTCTTTATTGTGTACATTTATTTCTCATACATGTTCCCATATAAATGTGAATGACATTCACAGAATGAGTTACAACAGATTTCTAGTTTCCAGCATGCTTTGCTTCTGACTGTTATTAAAGGAGAGAAAATGTTAAAATTAAGTGTCATTTAATGTGTTTTACTCAATATTAATATAGGGGAGATCTGTTTAAAGTGTTTAATGTTCTATTATTTTGGAATTGAAAAGGTTTTCTGGTATGTCTGAGTTTTTGGGGTCACCAATGTGCTGAAGAATAGAGCCTGTTCGTTTGATGA
The DNA here is from genome assembly GCF_963993115.1 of Abramis brama. NCBI lineage: Eukaryota > Metazoa > Chordata > Actinopteri > Cypriniformes > Leuciscidae > Abramis > Abramis brama. Next base: position 13,681,608 of record NC_139965.1, read on the forward strand.
TTGGCCTAAGACTGTAATTGCTATATATTAAAAGTAATGACTATGCACTCATCAGCACAGTGATAGTCTCTTGGCTAAATACTTTAGTACATGCAGGTGTGCTTTTGCTCTTGTTAACTAGCTTGAAAATATGAAACATTTATAGTGTAAATATTTAAAAATATAAGAAATATATTACATTCTATATATTTTCTATAAATGTGTGTTTCTGCAATATATTACACATGCAGTACCACATCTGATCACATATACATCTATATATTATGAAGTGTATTACTGAATATAAAATTACATACATTATGATATATTAGTAAATTCATTGTCACGGATTTTTCAATGTATGAAAAGCGGCAATTCCTTATGTATTATTCAATATATTGTAATATATTAACACAATATTTTCAAATATACTGTTAAACCATTTAATACATTGATCATTCATATATAGGGAAACATATTTTCTTTTCATAAGGGCTGATACACCAACCTGCGGCCATTTTTAATAATAGGGAAGTATCAAGCCAATTATATTTGCATGTTAAAATGTTAAAAAATTAAACTAAAATCAATCTTTTTGTAAATTTAGTCATCACAACATTATAATACTTATTTATAAGTATTATAATAATTAATATTATAATAATTATTTTGAGCTTCGCTAAAGATTACATTAAACAGTGCTACTAAATTATTAATGTTTTTAATTACTAACTTTCAGTGAGTGTTAGATGATGGCAAAGGTAAACAAATGATAAAAATAGAGGAAATAAACATGCACATTTAAATTTTAATAATCCATATCAGCTGATAGTGATATAGGACCGGTAAACTGTGTTCAGTAAAAATCTTTATATACATGTATTTGATTTTCAAGCTGCACTTTTCATCAGCTAACTCAAGCAATGATCTCACATTACAAGCAGGTCGTCCATCTCTACAGGACTGACCTCAACATTTCCCCTGGACAAATTCTTACTGACAGCTAAAACAGCAGGATACGTTCCTACTTTAAGCCACGGACACAAATAATCTAAAGGTTAAGACATAATACAACATGCTTTTTCTGCTCGAGGTTCAGTCAATATCTCTCTGTATCACAAAACCTGCTGGGAAATTACTATAGCAACCAAATTTAGGGATTACAGGTTCAACACATTGACTGTGTCCTAAACCGAATGCTGACAGGGTATTAGTAAGAAGGTGCCTTCTAAGAAAACCGGTTTTAAACCAACACACCATGTCTTTTGGAAGACACGTAGAAGAAAATTCAAGAGAGTGTTGAAGTGCCCGTTATGCTATTTTAAAGGTTCCTACTTTTGTTTTAGAGTCTCCTATACAATAATTACACGCATCCAAGGTAAAAAAACACAAAATTTCTCATAATATTTATTGCACATCACCTCACCATGTCTTCTTGACATGAACAACACAAGACAATAACTTAATTTATTACTAACTTTGCAGACCTTTTACCTTCACATACGGCTGTATTACACACTGCATGAAAGGTAATGTTCGAAAAAGCATAATAGAGGCACTTTAAAGATAACCAAGCAAATGTTCACACATTTTCAACTACTCAACAACCTTTTTTCCCGTACCCACAGAGGATTGTGGGAAACCACAGACAGTAGAGGACGCATCTATGCAGCTTATAAGTTTATAAATATTTTCTGTGCCCCAAAATGCCCTTGTAAACTTCAAGCAAGGCTAAACGTTTCCTCGGAAAGTCTGTTCAGATCCCAACTCAAGTAAACTATAATCGACAGAGATCACGAAACATTTCCACTTTTTTTCACCCTCTCTGTCTTTTCATGTCTGTTCGCTTTTTGCTCATGTTGTCTCTCACTCTCTCGGTGGATGAAAACCAGGTGTGCCTTCACACCCTGTCTAGCCCCATCTGTTCCTCACTGTCTGAAAGAGCGCAGGAGCGAGGGAGAGGAACGAGGAGGAGAGAAAAACAGAGTGCAGAGGATATTCCCAGTGGCAAACAGTAGTAAAGACATTCCTGAGGTGTGAATCTCTTCCTGCGCTCCTCCCACTATCCGTTCAGCATTCAACCGCTCGTCCTGTTCTGACTTCAGACTACTGTTCCAAGAGCCAGAGGCAAGGTATGACCCTGAAACACACACACACACACACACACACACTCGCTGAACACCTGCAACCGCAGGATTGAGATGTCATCTGTCAAAAACAGGTTTAATGCTTATAAAAAAAAGAAAATAAAACACACAAGCACACACACACACACAGCGCTTTTGTTTGCATAAGATGTCAGAAGACATTTCCTCCGTTTATATATTAAGCACTGAGCAACAGAATCGAATCACACAAACACAACTGTGCAAAATCAGGAAATGAGCAGAATTAAAACATGTGCACGTAAGCTAATCTGCATGTGAGGGGGGCAAACACACACACACACACATTATTTGCAAACATTTGAATTGCTTGTTAATGGCCTGCAGGGCCCGGGAAGTGCACGCTTGATAATCATAGGTGTGACTATTTCCTTGAACTGTCAGTCAAAGCAGAGGGGAGAAACAAAGAGAGATTTGATGTCGGCACACACACACACACACACACACATCTCATTCACTCTTTCCATCTTCCCATCCATGAGCCGGTGTATCTGTCCAAGGTCATTCGAATTCTTCATGTTCCCCAGAACTGCCCGACATCTGAATATGACTCAGAAACGAGATGACCTCCTCCTTGCTATAAAGTACCGGTGGGATTCAGCCATTTTTCCACGTCTCGCATGCTGTATTTTAATGCTCGATGCTGCCAGGATTGCACACACACACCGAACGGGAGGCTCAACGTGCCATTAGTAAGAAAAATCTCATAAAGGTGCAATAAAAAAAATCAGAGAAGTCACAAAGGACTCCCTTTCTCACTGGTTTTATTGGTTGCTCTCCAAAACTCTGCCATTGTAATTGCAGTCACACACACACACACACACACACACACACACACACACACAAATGGTATTTGGGTTTTTGGATGGATACATGGGTTTGGATGAACCAAACCAGAAAAGGAACAGAACAAAGGACCGAAATGGTAACAATTAGAGTCAGAGAGAGCAGGATAGAGATTGGGGTGAGGCCGAGACGCCATTCAAAAGTTGGCACACTCGAGCCCCGTTCCAGAACCTAGCGAGCCGCCAACCTGAACAACATTTCAAAGCATCATAGCAATGCTCACAACACGAAGGCATCATATGATGCCTTCTAAGACACGTCAACATGACATCCTTCTCAGAGAAGGCAATCTTAGAATCCACTGAGACAAATACAAAATGGCAAACGAGTTCAGAGAAATGTTGATTATAATTACAGTATACTTGTGTGTTCATTCAAAACTAAAAGTAATCCAATCTAACCAAAATTGACCATTTTACCCATTATTTGTATGTGCTACTTAGTTTTAGCTTGGCAAACTACAAATAGGATGTCAGGAGGAATCTGCCATGGACAAATAAAACAACAGAAAGATAGATAGAATGATAGAATAGAATTAAAGAAAAATAAAATGACAAACAGAACAAGGGAAAGAACGAGACAGATAGATAGATAGATAGATAGATAGATAGATAGATAGATAGATAGAGGGGGACAGATGTTCTGTACAACATCATATGAGAGAGTGCTTCCTCACACAGGCCCAGGCTCATCCTGATCATGTTGTCGCTGCCAGTCACACATACACAGAGTTGACACTTACATTACCAGCACAACTTCTTGGAAGGAATAAACGTGTGTGTTGTGATTGTGTGTGAGTGGCTCAGGTGTGGATTAAAGCAGGGGGTTCAAGATGGGCACATCAGAAAGAGAGGGGCGGGGTTAATTAAACTCTCTCTCTCTCTTTCTCTCTCATAGCAGATGCTGATACTTTCTCTCTGGGTGGTGTGTGTGTGTGTGTGTGTGTGTGTTTATAGGTGCATGTGTGTTCTGCTTCAGATGTGAGTAATTGCACTGAAGTCCACAGGGAGAAACACACACTCAGATTGATATACAATCAAGAGAGCATGTCAGATTAGGAAGGACTAGAAACAGACTGACATGTTAAAGAGAGAGAGAGTCATTGTATTTAGCAGCTAATTAACACTTAAGTTGATCAATTCCAGTGAATGTGTGTTTAAATGACACTCGCAGATGCACACACTAATGGACCAAACAGCATTAAAACAGTCCAGTTGAGGACAAAAGTGATGGACAGAAGGAGAGTGCAAATTAAAAGAGGTCTGTCAGAGACGGACAGATAGCAGGAGCTGAGACTGATAAACAAAAGGACTGATAAGAACGAGGGACGCGGGGAAGAATAAGATATAGACAGATATGAGACGCTGGGAGGAGATTTTAAACACATCAGTGCACACACACACACACACACACACACACACGTTAATCTCTAACACAGACACACACTCCTGTGATCTCCCTCATTCACACACACACACACACACACACACACACACACACACACACACAAGTCTTGAGCTGTGGGCGTGGTGGTCTTTGAACCCTCCATATGGGACACATGTCATCATCAAATATTCATACTATGGTTTTGTCTCATTAAATATTCAACAATACGCACACACACACACAGTTAAACGTACAGCATGGAATTAAACCTCCAGTCCCTCCTCCTGGGGTGCGTGTGTGTGTGTGTGTGTCTGGTCTTGTATTGGAAATGGAAATGGTGCGCTAGAATAATTCACACCAATCTCAGTGAGGAGCCCCAGCAGCACAGAGTCAAGAGATGCAGACTGATCTCAATGCTGTTATCACTCTCTCTCTCTCACACACACACACACACACACACGATTGAGTGCTGTAACACAAGTGGCATCAAACATCCACTCATATATCCCATACAGTCACTCTCTCTCCTGAGGCGCAAAAGCATGTAAGGATCTCCCATGCACTTCCATATCACTGCCTGTAAGCTCAGTAATTGTAGACCAGGACTGTTAATCGATTACATTTTTAAATGTATTACTTATTAAATTACTAATTAAATTAATTGCATATATCAATATTTACCTAGATAAGCCCTCAAATGAAAAAAGACATTACTGTTACAGACGAGTAAATCATTGAATAGTCATTTATATATATATATATATATATATATATATATATATATATATATATAATTTGCCAATTGGCATTTTTAAGACACTAAATCAAGCTAAAAACATTGTGTGTGTGTATATAAAGTGCTGTCAAATTGATTAATCGCATCTACTATATATATATATATATATATATATAGTGAGGAAAATAAGTATTTGAACACCCTGCTATTTTGCAAGTTCTCCCACTTAGAAATCATGGAGGGGTCTGAAATTGTCATCGTAGGTGCATGTCCTTCACAGTAGGGATGGTGTTCTTGGGATGGTACTCATCATTCTTCTTCCTCCAAACACGTTTAGTGGAATTATGACCAAAAAGTTCTATTTTGGTCTCATCTGACCACATGACTTTCTCCCATGACTCCTCTGGATCATCCAAATGGTCATTGGCAAACTTAAGACGGGCCTTGACATGTGCTGGTTTAAGCAGGGGAACCTTCCGTGCCATGCATGATTTCAAACCATGACGTCTTAGTGTATTACCAACAGTAACCTTGGAAACGGTGGTCCCAGCTCTTTTCAGGTCATTGACCAGCTCCTCCCGTGTAGTTCTGGGCTGATTTCTCACCTTTCTTAGGATCATTGAGACCCCACGAGGTGAGATCTTGCATGGAGCCCCAGTCCGAGGGAGATTGACAATCATGTTTAGCTTCTTCCATTTTCTAATGATTGCTCCAACAGTGGACCTTTTTTCACCAAGCTGCTTGGCAATTTCCCCGTAGCCCTTTCCAGCCTTGTGGAGGTGTACAATTTTGTCTCTAGTGTCTTTGGACAGCTCTTTGGTCTTGGCCATGTTAGTAGTTGGATTCTTACTGATTGTATGGGGTGGACAGGTGTCTTTATGCAGCTAACGACCTCAAACAGGTGCATCTAATTTAGGATAATAAATGGAGTGGAGGTGGACATTTTAAAGGCAGACTAACAGGTCTTTGAGGGTCAGAATTCTAGCTGATAGACAGGTGTTCAAATACTTATTTGCAGCTGTATCATACAAATAAATAGTTAAAAAATCATATATTGTGATTTCTGGATTTTTTTTTTTAGATTATGTCTCTCACAGTGGACATGCACCTACGATGACAATTTCAGACCCCTCCATGATTTCCAAGTGGGAGAACTTGCAAAATAGCAGGGTGTTCAAATACTTATTTTCCTCACTGTATGAAGAGTTCAGATGCAAAAGCCTCTAAGTGCCATCTGAAATTTTCTTCTGGAATTATCATTTTTACAAAGCTTGTATATTTAAGTTAAGTAATTTTACTTAAATGACAATTAATAGGTAATCTTCATTGCCATTTAAGTGAAATTATTTAACTTAAATATACGAGCTTGATAAAAATAATCATTCTAGAAGAAAATTTTAGATGGCACTTAGAGGCTTTTGCATCTGAACTCTTCATATATATATATATATACATATATATATATATATATATATATATATATATATATATATATATATATAAAAATACATACATACACTATATATACTACCGTTCGACATCTGCATTTATTGGATCAAAAATATATTTTAAAAATTAATACAATTTAAAATAACTGTTTTCTCTTTGAATATTTTGAATATATGTATTTTCAGCATCATTACTCCAGTCTTCAGTGTCACATGATCCTTCAGAAATCATTCTAATATGATGATTTGATGCACAAAAAACATTTCTTTTTTTCTTTTTTCTAAAGTTAGCTGATTGATATCTTTGCTGAAACCATGATACATTTTTTTCAGAATTCTTTGATAAAATGAACAGCATTTATTTGAAATAGAAATCTATTGCAACAATATAGATAATTTACAGTCACCGTTTACTGCCACATTTAATCCATCCATGTTGAATCCAAAAAAAAGAAAAAAAGAATGGTAGTGTGTATATACCGGTAATTAAATCACACTCAATTTGACAGTCCTACCATACAAGGCTAAAACTACCCTGAAAACACACACTATATGTTTAGATCTGAATTACGACATTTAATGTCCCATCAAGGTTTTGTTTTAATTCATTGGGACATTGAGCCGAACAGGTTCAGTAAGTTTTCATCTGCCTTGGAAGATTTCCCAGACTACTTCCCTTTTATTTCCTCGTCATTTCCGGTAGTCTCTTTCTTTCTACAATACCTATAAATACAAGCAGTAAAATGGTCAAAATAAATAAACAAACAGCCTACATGTGTATTAAATGTATATAGGCTATGGCTCATTCACCTCAATTACTAATCAGTGAAATGTGTGCTTGTGTGTTGACGTTAGCTTGTCTGCGCTGGTGTTTCGGCTCCAGCTGGCTATGGCCCAGTTTAATCCTGTCATAAACACACAGGTAGCCTGAGGCTCAATACAAGCTCGGCTCCGTTATACTGTTACACTTCACAGCTCGCTGGTCACAATCAGAGTTTAGCCCACCAACTATATATAGTAGCTATTAGCATAAAACAAGACAACCAAAAGAGGGATTTATGGAAAATAAATCAAGAAATGAAGATCCAGCTTTGACCCTCCATCAACCCAACAGTTGTTCCTCATCTGATGTCTGTCAAACAATGAAGGATGTTTCCTAACCACTGCCTGTATTTCTCTCATTAACTCGGCGGACAACAGTTCAACTTTTAATTGAAAAACAAATAGTCATTATTATAAATGTTGCGTGGCTAGATTATGTTTGGCCAAGGGACATTTATACTTCAGTTTTGAATGTGCTTTCTTGGTTCCTTCCACGTTTGAAACATCTTTGTTCACATTAGGTATTAAAAGAACAGTTTGAAATTGTAAATTATTGTCATTTACTCACCCTCATATTGCTCTAAACCTGTATGACTTTCTTCTGAAGGACACATGTTGTTCACAGAATGTTCCAAGTGCTGTATGTAATGAAAGTGAATAGGACATTAACAGAAAGCACCATTTAAAAGTAGTCCACTTAACTTATATAGATTTTTCCAAGTCTTCAGAAGCCATACAATATAGCTTTAGATAAGGAAAAGCCTAACTCAATCAGTAAAGCACAACAATATCAACACCAAGGTCAATGTGTATACCTCCTTCACACCAAGGACGATAATTATATATAGTTTTAAATATAAAAGAAAAGCAGAGTTCACACCACAACTATAACGATAATTACACAGAGAAATTATATCATTGGAAAACTTTTCAGAATGATTTATTTTCCAGCTGATAAACAATAAAAACATTGACAGCCAATCAGAATCCATCCTGCTTTCAGAGCTCGAGCATATGGCAAAACCGCAGCGCGCATTTATAATAAACAGAACGATATCGTCTACTGGTGTGGACACTAATATAGATATCTTTATAGTTATCATTCTTAGTATGAACGGGTCGCTTTGGAAAAAAACGTTTGCTAAATGTGTAAAAGTACAGACATTTACATTTTTGTTCACTAAACAAATCTTACCTTCCAGCTCTCAGTCTCATTCGTATTATATAAAGACATTTCACATCAGGGTTGACATCAGTAATGTATCCGCTGTAACTGATCCTGAAGGCTGGATATGGAAAATACAAATAAAACATTTATTATAATACAAATAAATACAAATAATACATTTATCAGTTATAATGGAGGACACAATTTACACAGAATCACAATACATACCTACAACTAATGCTTTTATTCTGCAAGGACGCATTAAACTGATTGAAAATGGAAAGTGGCAGTAAAGGTTTGAAAAATATTAACATTTTCAAAAAAATCTAATGCTAATGATGATAATAATAAATGTTTCAGCAAATCAGCATATTAGAATGATTTCTGAAGGATCATGTGACTGAAGACTGGAGTAATGATGCTGAAAATTCAGCAGGTACAATTTTAGAATATTAAAATAGAAAACTTTTTTGTATTATTATTGTAATAATACTTCACAATATTACTGTGTTACTGTATTTTTCAAATAAATGCAGCCTTGGTGAGCATGAGACTTCTTTCTAAAACATTTTTAAAAATACTTACCGACCCCAAACTTTTGAACAGCAGTGTGTATGAATCAAATTAAATGAAAACATGCCATAACTATACCTGTAGTTGTTGTGTGCAAATGTGGTCGACTTTACAAGACTAGAAGAACATGAGCAAAAAGAAAAACAGACGGAGACAGTAGAAAGAGAAAAGGCGCGCTGGAGTGAGTGAGTGGGTCTGGATTAACCCGACTGACCTCGTAACACTGTTCAGATCACACACACACAGCGAGATCAAACCTCCACTCACTGTCTCCATTACAGCTCCAGCAGCTCTGAGTCTGAACCACAAACTTTGACCCCGGAGGTGTTGTGTAAACACTCAGACTGCAAGAGCTTCTGCTAGGCATGCATCTTTATTATTATCATCATTAAAGCAGTAATTGTCTCTGGGCCCAATAAAGAGTCTTCCACAATAAGCTGATGCGTTCAGACATACTGGCTTGGAGAGTTTTGTGAGTGTGTGGGTCCAGATTTTGCCAATAAAAACCTGAAATCACAGGTTGCGGTGAGCAGGTCACAAAGAAAATGGCTTTAAACAAACATGCCAAAGTTAATGATGTATTTTAATAAAAAACATAATATATACAATACATGAATATAATTATATAAAATAAAATATTATAATAATATGTGATTATATATGTGAAGGTTAGAATTAGAACTAGGAGACTAAAAATATAATCAGCTCAGTATAAAAACAATAAAAGTCAATGTTGGTGTGTGTGTGTGTGTGTGTGGCCAGGTAAACCCTACATTATGGGGACAAAATGTCTCCACAAAGATGGCAATGTCCGAAATGTTTTGGTCTCCATGAGGAAAACAACTTATAAATCACACTGTTTAAATCATCAGTGATATTTTTTGAAAATGTAAAAATTCAGAAAGTTTTTTTTTTTGTGATAGGTATGTTTAAGGGTTGAATATACAGTTTGTACAGTATAAAAATCATTATGTCTATGGAAATTCCCCATAAAACATGAAAACACAACATGTGTGTGTGTGTTTGTGCCAAAGAACTGATTAGCAATCAGTGGCATTGTGGTAGATTGGTAGTTTAGAGGCTATTGTACTGTTGTATGTCATAATCTCAATCGAGTTGTAATTGTGTGTGTGTGTGTGTGTGTAATGTCCTGGGGTAAGTTGTGTGTTCATGCATTCATATATTGCATCAGAGCAAGAACATCTCAGTACACTGGTGTTTGTGCATGTATGTATATGTGTGTGTGTGTGTTGTACAGCATGTATCTGTGGGCAGTACTGCTAAATTGCAGCGTGTGGCCGGGGAGTTTGATTTGTGATGGTGCTATTTTGGATATTCATTATTAATGGACACTGGCCTAATTCAGACCACAGCTTTTAGCACTCCATTCTAAATGAGACACACACACACACACACACGTCTCTCAAACAAATCGCATCTCCCTTGAAAGTGCTGCCCTCAAAATTTCTCTCTCGTTCATTTTCTCCCAAAGTCTCTCTATCATATGGGCTCTGGTGTTTCCATCATTCTCTCATCCTCCCTTCTCCCGTCTCTCTCGCTCCATGTATGTTGCAGCATTAGCCGTGTGTCTCCCAGAGGAGAGCTATCTGTCCCTCTTTGCTAATAATGCCACTTCATTAAAAGCAGCTCATTTCTCCGTGGGCCCATCAGAGACAGGCCTTTCCCTCAGACAGACGGCACTGCGGCACAATCTCTCCATCGCAAGCTCACTCTCGTGCAGCAAGGTATCTCAAAGTGGAGGTCCGAATGTTCATGGAATGCACAGCAAGTTTTGCACACAAACATTTTCTAAACATGAGTAGAGCATTATGTAAAGGTTAGCATAATATTACTGAAAACATTCTTGCAATCAAATGTCTTTTTACTGTGTTCAAAAGAATGTTCTCTTAAATGTAGCACTCACAACATTCCCACAACACGTATTGAATCTGACAGCATCTGCATCACATACCATAAGTACATCATTTCATAATGCTTTATCTGTAAATGATGGTTCTGTCAGGACCACTATCGTCAAATACGTTCTGGGCAAGAACGACTCCAAGAGCAGCAATAACCCCTCTTAGGGTAATCAGAACAGAAACAACATGAATGTATTGCAGATATCATTAATGTCAATATTTTAACGTACAACATAATTTGAGAATTTAGGCTGATTCAAAGGGGAATCCGAATGCCAAATCCTGACTGGACGAGAGGAGGAGCTGGGGATGGAGAAGGGTAATTGACCTATGGCTAAGCCACGCCCCCAAACGCGATGAGCCAATCACAGTGCGCATAGCTAACCCAATACACTCGGACATTCTCTGCTTTCACGTCCATTGAAATGCATTGCAGTTAGTCAGTTTTCATTCGTTTTTATCTGTTTTTTCTTGTCATTTTAAGTTTAAAATGGTCAAACGGTTTGCATGGGGTACATTCAACTCCAATACTAGGTATCCTGAGAGGCTGGGCGACGGTGTGTATTTTTTACCCTTTCCCAAGCCACATTTCAACCGAGATAAGTGTCTGCTCTGGATTAAGTTATGCGGTAACTTAGACCACAGCACCAACTAAACGTGGATAAATTAAACAAGGATGTCTACATCTGTTCGGTAAGTCAACAACGTATTTGAACGTTATCTTTAAAAGCTCTAACGTAACGTTAGCCTAGCTTCTAAGTTAGCTGCGTTGCAGTTTGACAAGAGTACAGTTTAGACAAAAGCACAATGTTGTGTTTTACACAAATATAAGTAGGCTAAACACTTTGCAGTTTTAATGATGTCCTGTATGAACAAAATGGAGTATGTTTTTATGTTTCCACTGTTCGATCGCGCCCGCGTCTCTCTCTCTCTGATAAACACACACACACACACACATTCCAGCATTGCAATCTTGACATCGCAGCCTGTTCGTTATGCTGCGTTCACCAAACGCGAATAGAGCGTCAAATTCGCGCGTATCGCATGTAGTTCGATGCTGAACATTTTGAATCCATTTGCGCGTCCAAAGCGAATAGGACGCGCATATAAAGCGAGCGTTTAAAGCGAAATAGCACCAAACTATAATGTTTACACACTGACCTGTAACGTTAAATCTTTGTCTGGAGCTGAAGCTTTTCATCGACCTTCTCAAAAAAAAAGATTAATATAACCCTCCAATGCATAGTTAAGGTCCTTTTGGTGACTTTGAGATTTAATATAATCTTTCTGTCTCCAAAAATCACCAATTGCCTCCCGTGAAATGTCTCCTACTGTGACAGCTGCCACAGCGCCTGTTACAGAATGTTGACTGTTTGTCCAAGTGAGTGAAGGGGGCGTGGCTTAGCCATAGTTCAATTAGCTCCTGAGAAACACGTTTGCTGCTGATAATACCGAAGGAGCTTATAGGCCCTATCTTGCACCCAGCGCAATTGACTTTGTACACTGACGCATGTATCATTCCTATTTTGCACCCGCGCACAGCGGACTTTTCCCTCCAGACACACATCGGTAAATTGAAATGAACTTGCGCTCCTAACTTGCGAAAGAGGAGGCGTGTTCTGGCGCAAATGTTCCCTGATGCTATTTTGCAGGTTTACAAAACAATTCCGCCACTGACCAGGAAAAACGTGTTGCGCATGTTATTCATATGCTATTTTAAGGGCGCATACTTGGCCATAATCAATGTAGCGTGTGCACAACGCGCATACACTTTGCTTATCTCATCTACACACAGACGCAGCAGTTCCCATTTTTAGAAATCCATACATTATTACAAGGAAAAATATTACCACTCGAGGGAAATCATTGTTGTGTCCATGAAGATGTGAAAAAATAGGCATAAATCTAGCTTACACATTTACCCAAATTATTATACGCCTGTTTAACCGAAGCTAATTTGTCACTTCAATACAATGTCACTTCTCTGTGTTTTACGGCCCTGGCGAGAACGTCGGTCTCCTCGGCTGTGAACCGCTCCTGGCGCGCGTCTGGCAAATCTGCCGTTATAATAGCAATCCGCCATGGAACAAGCACGTCTGCTCTTACAGGGAATGTGAGATGACGCTTGGTTTATTGCACGTTACGCCCAAACCACACCTATGAATAATGAAACTACTTCAGACCAACCCATTTTAGATTTGCGTCGGGCGCAAGAGTAATTTATCCCGCCGGTATAATAGCAACAGCGCCCAAGACCTGCCCACAAAGTTACTTGCATTTCGCGCTTGATACTTGCGTTTCAGATAGTTAAAATAGGGCCCTATATATGTATACGGTGATAGGCGTCGTATTCCTATAGGTAGACGTGGATCAGCTGAGAGTCACTGATGCGAGCTTGACTAACGTGACCTGCCAGAACTGATGCTACGCTTAATTTTTATGGATAATGTTTTCAAACACTTACTCATGTTCAGTAGCGAGTGGGTGTTGATACTGTTTCTATGCAGTGACGTTAGCCAATCATAACAGTGGCCGTTTACTGACACGCCTTAAAAACGGTTCATTTCAGACAGAAGGACAGAATGAGGGTCGGAAAAAAAATTCCGCATGCATGTATTTTTTGTGCAAAAAACATTATAAGTGGACCTCAAGGATCATATTAAAGTCATTAAAAAAAATCCATGTTATGACCCCTTTAAAACAATAAATCTGTTAAAAATGACAAATATGTGATAAACCATTTGACATTTAGCGTATTATCATCATCAACAGAAATTATGTTCTATTTTAGTAAGGGTAAAATGGATTAAATTAATAAATATGAATTAATAAATTTAAATGAAATATTCCTCTCTACCAAGGCTCTCAAGTGTTATTTGGGGTTGCACATATTAAAACTCTGTGTTCATGTAATGCACTGTAAAGCACCATGTTTGATTTTGCAAAGTTTTAGAACACAAACAAAGGTAAAAATGATGAAATAACTCAACTATTGACTTACTATTGATGCCTTTAAGAATGTTTGTCCATAACATTTACAGCCACAGTTTTAAGCGCGCTCCCTGTTAGGCGGGCAGTCGGCGCTGATGAATGTGAATCATGGCACGTGCACATCAGAGCATTGTGGTGTTTTTAGACCACAGCACTGAGTTTACAGGGCGCTGACGGGTGACGGAGTTTGTGGAAGCGTTAGGTGTGGGTTTACCTGCCTGTGACACAAAAGCTTAATATACCGGGAGAGCGCACATCTGTCTCCTCCAACCCCTTCATGCTTCTCTCCCCGTCATGATTTCTACATCTCCACTATTCCCTCTCTCTACCCCCATTCCTCCCCTAGGTATCCATTCAAATGGACTCAGTTCCCTTGACAACCTAAGTGTGTAATGATTACCAATAATGGCTACCTGTAGCTTTATGAATCATGATTCATAAAAAGGAAATGGCACAGAGTGACACACCATGGCAAAATCAATACGGCAGGAAATGAAAGATAAATTACATCAATCAAGACGCCCATCACTTTGTCAAATTACGAGAGAGGACTCTTGTGTCTATAAAATGATCAGGAAAACAAGAAGATGGAGGCGAAAAAATGTATGTCTAAATTTGCTGTGTTTTTCTTGGCTTTTACAACCAAATTAAACTGTGTATTTAATTGTTGATGTTTAATGAGGCGTTATAACAGGGGGAAAGCTGTAAATATTAGCACAATACAGTCATAGTAAAGTCAAGTCACATTTATATATAGTGCTTTATACAATAAAGATTGTTTCAAAGCAGCTTTACAGGGATAAACCGGAAAATATTGATTCATTGATGCAAACAGTGTTTGATTCTGCTGTTAAAAATTGTTCATTGTTCAGTGTTCAGTGTTGATTCAGTTCTGTTCAGTAACATGTAAACTAGTGCCTTGAGATGTTATTTATCAGGAGAAAACATGGTTGAAATATGACATTGCTTCGTCAACGATGCTCAAATGATATTCCTGATCATTTGTGGCGCTACCGATTCATTAAAGTCCCCCTGTCGTGAAAATCAAGCTTTTAATGTTGTTTATATGTCTATGTGGTGTTTTTAATATGCTTTAAGACAAACCATGTGCAAATTCATAAGTCGACACCATTGCTGAGTATTTTCTCATTAAAACTGCAGTGAAACAAAGACAAAAACACGTCTCAAAAACACGGTCTGAAATCGCTGGTGTTTCTGACGTCACAAACTACCTTGTAACCAATCAGATCAACGTGTGATCGTCAACGAGTGGATCTCTGAGCTGCTGTGAGTGAGTGGAGGCGGGGCTCATTTGCATATTCATAGAACCGCGTATACTAAATGAGGCAAGGGTGTAGAGTTACATTCAAGCTATTTTAAGGCATGAAGAATTTTTTTCAAGGAAAAAAAGTTAAAATATGTCATTTTGGTGATCAAAGATGAGTTTTAAGGGATAAAATGATTGACTACAGGGGGACTTCAACACAAATAAGGGATAGTTCGCCCTAAAATGAAAATCAAGTCATCATTTACTCACCCTGATGTTGTTCTAATGCCGCATGCCCTTCTTTCTTTTATGGATTATAAAAGGAGAATTTTAATGTAATGGCAGTGAATAGAGATCAGCATCAAGCTTTTTAAAAAAGATGAAAAAAGCATCACAGAATGATCCCATACTTGTTTATACAACAAAACAAACCGATTTTTTTTTTTTAATTATTTAACGAAAATCCAGACCTTGGCTGTTGATCATCTGTGCACGACTGTGTGTTCATGAGACTCATTAGAGCTTCAGTTCACTCAGACTCGACCAGGAAAAGCACACGAGCTTTGAGAATTCATGATTAATGGAAACGCAACATGAAATACAACGTCTAGAAATACCCAAAAGTATCCGTGTGCTTTCTTCACTGAGTTTAATATCTCCGATCTGGAACTCCAGATGTCAGATGACAGTTGACAGATTATTCTTGTTGCGATGAACACAACGGATATATTCACCTCAGAGAAGAAGGTTCATGGATTGTTTCATGTCGCGTTTTTCTTAGTCTTGATTTTTCACATCTTGTGTGCTTTTCCTGAACTGAAGCTCTAATGAGTCTCATGAACATGCAGTCGTGCACAGAAGACCAACAGCCAAGATCAGGATTTTCGTTAAATAATCCATTAAATTTCTGTTTGTTTTTCACCAAACCCTGTCATAACACTGCCGGAACACTCACGGCACATGTAGTATGGGATCATTCTGTGACACTTTTGCATCTTTTTTTGAAAAGCCTGATGCTGGTCTCTATTCACTGCCATTATATGAACGAGCGCAAGCAGGACATAAAAAAAAGAAAGAAAAAAACCTCTTTTGTGGTCCGAAAAAGAAAGACATACTGCATACTGAATGACATATTGCATCTCTTCAACGAAAGTACTTGAAAATGTGTGTTGACAAAGTGCTTTTTGATTTCATCATTCTATCTGCAGATTAATCAGCTATTGTATATCCACAACAAGAACATATAAGATTACATTTGCACAGACAATGAAACAGGAGAATTGTAATATAGTATCCTAACAGTCTCTAAGCATGAAGAAATTAAGACTTTTTTAAAGAAATTAATTCATTTATTCAGCAAGCATGCTTTAAATTGTTTAAAAGAGACATGAAAGACTTTTACATTGTTACAAAAAAATACTATTTCAAATAAATGTTTCTATTAAAAGCTGTAAATATTAGCACAATAACCACATTACAGTCATAACTAGTCGCTTGAGATGTTATCTATCAGGAGACATGACGTGTTTGAAATACGGCATAATGTTCCACCAACAATCGATATTAATGATAATCTATGGCGCTTCCGATTCATTAACGTAATATTATTACTAAAGCAAATTTAAGAAAAAGGTCTGGGCCGTCTTTGCAAGGAATATGAACACACACAACACATTCATACAGGTGTTTATGTGCATGGAAACTGTTGTGGTTGGAAAGAAATGCGACTAGCCCAGGATGTTTACAGATGGAGACAGAGTACTGATGAAAATTTTGGAAACTAAATGTCACGTGTGGCTTGACACTGAGACAAACAGAGTGAAGACACTATACAAACACACGCACGCAAACAAGCGGCGAAACCCCTCGACGGAAAGCGGAGAAGAGAACTTGCTGTTTCCTTCAAACCCTCCATTTCCCCTTCTTCATCTCTCCCTCCTCCCTCCATCACTCCACATGTGTGAGACATGTTGTCGTGGAAACGGCTTGCAGCCCTGCGTGTTTATAAGTGGAGGAGAGGCTTCGTTCAATTTCTCTCTTTTGCTTTCCGCCTTTTGAAACAGAATAAAGCGAGTTGGAGAAAAAGAACATGAGAGAGAGAGAAATGGAAATTAATCATCTTTCTCCCTGTTCTCCCTTTAATCTCTCTTCATATGTACCTCAGTGTTTTAATTTCCTCTTTGTCTCCGGTCATGACCTGCTTCACTATCTCACACTTTGATAATAAGGTGAAAGTCTCGCAGACTCAAAGACATATGAGCGAGGTATACGATATTTAATATTTACAAACCCACTATAACCTGTTATACTAGACCAGAGGTGGCCAATCCTGTTTCTGAAGATCTACCTGGGGTGCGTTTCCTGAAAGCATCGTTAACCAACTATTTTTTATTCTTATTTTTCTTAATCTTACTTATTTAAATGGGTTTGACAATGTTAATGGGCTTGACATTAACACCAGATGCATGTGTATTTCAGCAGTGGTGTGTAACGCAGTCACTACTACTAGCCACTTCAGGGTTGAATTTTATGTATAATATATACATTTTTCTATTGTAGTCTCTTAAAAAGGCATCTGAAAAAATAAACTAAGTGCAATGTAGTGTTGTCAAAAATATAGATCTTTCGATATATATCGATACTGAATTATCTGAAATGCTTCTAATACTCATTTTCCGCAGAATAGAAACACGATACTACCTGCACTTTCTCTCTCTCTCATCTCTCCGACAGCGAGTAACACACAAACCCTCCTCTCCTCACTCCCTCTCACTGATTTAGGGCTTGAATTTCGTTGTGGGATTGCGCGTATTGTGCATAATTTTACTCATTCCCCCAGATTTTGTGCTCACACCCAAAGTGCAGCACATAAAGCCACCTCTCAGCACTAAATTAAGTTATTTTTCGCTACTTATTGCGCTTTAACAGTCAAATACACACAAAACACTGTCAAAATGCAGGGCTTGGCGAGTATTCACGTAAACACAGTCAGTTATGTTTTAGGTGAACGTAAACAGTCGAGAAAGAAAACGCATGTGTAACGGTATAATGGATCCGTGCGTAAGGTCTTAAAGTGACAGCAGCCTAATAAACCTGCTGCCAAATTATGAGATAATGTTAAAAATATCTATATGGCAGTTTTTCTCCATGGTATCCATGTCAAAATTGTGGCTAGTGAAAATGCTGAGAGGCTAGTAACTTTGGAAAACCACAACAAATTTCTTGTGTGTTTGCGCACACTTGGTGAATAAAGCTCATTCTGATTCTGATGCTCTGTCATTATCAGCATAGTTCAACGAGACTGTTTCCCGAAACCACAGTTCCAACAAACATTTATTAGTTCTAGAATAAGTTGACATGTAGTTGCAAAGATCCTTATAGTCAGTAGCATGTCAGTTGAGGATAATCAAAATAAAGTGTTATCAGATGTTAAACGGACAATCTACTAATACTCTAATGAGAGTTAGTTGACATGCAGGTGCAACATTACTTATAGTCAACAGAATGTCTAAAGTGGACCATCAAAATAAAGTGTTACCACGTTTTTCAGCAGGATTGAGTAGTAGAAAAACTGAATGCTCAGACTTTGGCCTTTCATAGCTCAGTAGACAAATTCATGTTCTCAACTTCATCTCAGATGTTTTTCCAAAAATTCAACCAAAAAAGAAGGGAGAAAAAAGGATATTGATCTTTAACATCAATCCAAAGCATCAATCTAGGAGGAATATATCATATTGGAAGAAGATCATATTAATATTTCTGACTTTTCTATAGCAGATTTAAGTATCTTGGCAAAACTGAGCACAGTCTGAGACAGTTAAGATTTCTTCTGAGACCAGAAGAGTAACATCTGAAATTCCCTGTTTTTTTAAAAGTCTCAGTAAGTCTCAATTTTCTTTAATTCATCTCTTTGGTGTACAGGAGAAACAATCAAGATATTAAAGAGATCGCTTTTCTTTCCTACTGTATGTCTGTTTGCCTCAATATTCAAATGACCTGAGGCAAAATCTAGTATAGAGTATAGCGAGTATGCATTGACATCACTTTCGCACCGGAACACGCTTCCTGAGTGGCAAAACATCCTGCAACAGGACTGGATTTAATAGAAGAAACTGTGAAAACGGGTGTAAAACAAAAGATGATCTTCTTAAATTAAAGGCAGTTGGACTTTTGCAGCGACTCATTTGCTTCTCATTTTCTGTAGCTTTCGGTCAGTCTGTAAAAGAGAGCTCTTTTTGCCACTCAGTGGGCGTGACCGCAGTGACTCCGCCTGCTGTGACATCATATGCATATCCCCTATATGAAGGATGTGCTGGAGGACATTGTGTGTGTGTGTGAACTTATTAATATACTGTAAAGCCTTTTAGCTCTGCAGGGTACATCCCTGCATAAAAACCATTATGTGAGCATTGACTGACACACATACACACCCACATGCACATTTGGCTCATGTTACATATATATAAAACACAGATGTCCATGTGTATATAGCTGTGTTTGTTCTCGGTTTGTGCTGTTCTACAACTCAAGCCCTTTAATCAAGCCTGTATGTCTATGAAGAACTTCACTGACAACAGCAATAGATCCACCTGCCAGCCTACATTAAACACACTGTGTGTTTGTGTGCATGTTCATTAATTACACTCCACCTTTCTATGGCATTTAGCATTTTGACAGTTATGCCAATAAAGCACTATTGAACTGAAACTACATTGTGTCAGAGTGTGTGTGTGAGAGAGAATGAGACTCTGTCTGTCCGTGTGTGTGTGTGTGTGTGTGTCAATAATAATATCAGTCTCATGAATGGATATATTGAGAGTTTAATAAAGTCAATAGACTGATTCACTCTCTCTCACACACACACACACACACACTTCACCTTTACTCTGTCGTCTGAGGCGCTCCTGTCCATCTCAAGCCGTTGTCTTCAGCCAGACAGTCCACCACGCTGTCGCCAGGGTAACCGCACCATTGTGTATCCCGTTGCCAGGTAGCCAGTCGCTGTGGCAATGATGGAGAATCCTAACAGTGGGGTTCTGATATAAATCTTGCCTCCTGTTTTCATTTCTTGTTTTCCTTCCTTCCTCTCGCTCTCTGTGTCTCCCATCTGCTGCGAAAAGGGGCATCGCGACCTGTGAGAAACTGGACACAGCAAACAATGAGAGCGAAGGACAGATGTCTTGTTTGTTTTTATTTCCCCATTCCCTCCATCTTCCCCGGCCTTTAATGAATGTCTCGATTTTGTCATTCATTTTTGTGTCTCAGCTATAGACCTTATGCGCCAGAGAAACGAGGGCGCCGCCATCTTTAGAATATTGTCTTTTAACTTCCGTTTTTGCGGTCGCTCTGTATATTTCTATGGCATTGCTGTCCAGAAGTAATTAGCTTTTGAAGTGGATTTACTTAATGTAAATTTAACGAAAGTTATCATGAGGACTGTAATGTTTAAAGCAGATGACTTAACAAATGTCAGTCGACCGGGAAGATTTTAAAACGAGCCGTTCATTAATAAACACGCAAAATCGTTGTGAAAATACAGACCGGAAGTCAAAAGACAACGAGCGCAGCGCTGAAAAGGGGCGGGGCTACATAAGGTCTATAGGTCATTCAGTTCTTTCTGTTAGCGGTGTTGGGGAAAAAAGACCCTAGAGTTTTAGAAGAGATCACAACAATGTTTGTCATGAAACCAATTTTTTTTTTTTAAATAACTTATTTAATTAAATTGTGCAGCTTGTTGAGGAGAGGTTTCCTCTTACTTTTGTAAGCGGTAAGATTTTGGGTATTGACACATAGTTTTTAGACCATCAGTTGTCTTGTGCAGAGGAAGAGTGGGTACAGAGTCAAACCCAGATAGCAAGCACATTTGGGCCGATTCCGGCTGAAATGCGTTACTGTCGGCTCAGTGTAGGCATCGGTGAAAAGATAATGGGCCAGAGTCGTGCCGACTGTGTACACAACACTTCTGGCTGACATACGGCTTTTTATGAAGGGCCAGTGTCGGCTAAAAGCAGTTTTACTCGCGCTGGCTCATATACGGCGTTTTATGAAGGGCCAGTGTCGGCTTAAAGCAGTTTTACTCGCGCTGGCTCATATACGGCGTTTTATGAAGGGCCAGTGTCGGCTTAAAGCAGTTTTACTCGCGCTGGCTCATATACGGCGTTTTATGAAGGGCCAGTGTCGGCTTAAAGCAGTTTTACTCGCGCTGGCTCATATACGGCGTTTTATGAATGGGCCAGTGTCGGCTAAAAGCAGTGGTACTCGCGCTGGCTCATACACGGCTTTTTATGAAGGGCCAGTGTCGGCTAAAAGCAGTTGTTCTCGCGCTATAACTTACGGTATAGCTGTGAGTATTTACCATCGGCCCGAGTTCATTTTGTCACAAGCGGGCCACTTGAAAAAAGGTTTTGGCGGTTAATTTAAATCCTGAGGAAGATCCTGCAGGCTGCAGACGCAGACCAACGTTTTCGAGAGGAATCATTCATCTGAAAAAACGAGTAAGTAATTTAATTAATTTGTTGTTATAGTGCTGTTTGATGTATTCATTGTCAAGATAAATATAGTGTTTTTATATATCTATATATATCTATATATATATATAACGTTAGATCAGATGTTTACGATGATAATACGTATAGGCTAACGTTACTTCAGAATATCCATTCGGTCCCGGAGAGAGTGTTGATGAGCTACGGTCTCTTTTTAGGATACATTTTAGGGTTTTTATATTAGAAAAACTGCTGTGCTGTATCCAGTGCACTGGATTTTGGCTAATGAAATGATATTGAGTTATATTCCTGTGCTCAAATTTAGTCAGTCAATTCGTCTTTTTCAACGAGTGATTAGTTCATAGGAGTCGAATCATAGGAGTCGGACTACGCTTTCGGCGCCATAGTTCTCTATACAGGCGACTCTTTCTGATTTGATTCACTAACCTCTCAAAAGAGTCATTTATTTGTGAATCGAACTACATTGACCACAGTGTACTACACCCGCGGAGACAACGTGTAGGCTACAATCTGAAATAAAAAATAAGATTTATTTGGTTTTAACACTCCTGTGGGGAACTTGATTGAATGTGGCGTAATCTGCTTTATTTTATTTATTTATTTATTTATTTATTGCGTAATCTGCTTTAGAGCAGGTGCATTTTAGAGTTAAATAAAATTTAAAGCGTATCACTGTGTAATGTTATTAAAATATGGTAGTTCTTAACATTTTACTGCAGAGGGGATGTTAACTTACAATGATTGAACGAACATCTGAACGCACTGTTTGGAATCTGACACCAACACTTTTTACAGATATTTTGGTAACACAACAATAAGGTTTAATTTGTTAATGTAGGTTTAACTATTACATTAGTTAATATGGACTAAGAATGCACAATACTTAAAGCATTTATTAATCTTAGTTCATTTTCATTTTGACATTTGCTAATGCATTATTAAAATCAAAAGTTGTATTTGTTAAGATTAGTTAATGCACTGTGAACAAATTTTTATTATACATTTTTATTGTATTTTTATTAACTAATGTTAACAAAGAATAATAAATACTGTAACAAATGTATTGTTCATTGGTAATGTTAGTTAACACATTAACTAGCCTAATTTTAACAATTGAGACCTTATTGTAAAGTGTTACCGATATTTTAAACTGCTGTGTGAACTCTGGCAACAACATTTTTTAAACCTATGTGCTTAAACTAATGCTTAAGATGTAATATTGACCTCACAATATCTATTCCTTTATTTAAAAGGTGCAGTTCAGAGAAACCCTCACAACTAATGCTGCTGAAATGGAGATCGAGAGATCATGGACTGGCAGCAGATCGAGGGGCAGACACAAGATAAGTTTAAATCTATTTAAAAATACACACCTCTTTAACCTAGCATAAACATAACACACTCTCACATTTCTAAAATTCACATCTGTTAAAGGATTGTTAGGCTGCATAAATTCGGTCAACCAGAACCAGAAACACTTCCCATAACACTGAATGTACTTGTTACATAATAAGAAGAATGGCATCTACGCTAATGTTAGTCTCTGTCTCAGTCTTATCCCAAGGTTACTGAATTCAGCCAGATCTAGTCCATATCCAGACCAGATGATGGACCTGCACCCTCAGATGACCACAACAGCCCTGAATGCCAGACGAGAACATCACAACTAGACGAGACCTAGACACAAACACCGTGAAGACGTCTTTGACACAACAGTCCTCGGCACAGTCATCGGATCAGATCCACGAGAGCCAGACCAGTCCTCCGCACAGACCCAACGGCCAGCTTCAAATATCTATTGTACAAGTTCTCAAATTCACATCTACATGCTCTCGAGTTTTGCTACTCTTTTACCTTGATGTAATCTTTTCCAACCTTCAAGCAAAAGGAGCTGAATAAAATACTCTGAATGATATCAATCCACAATCTGACTTGTGAAGCGGCTTGGAATCCTAACACACACCATGTTTGTTGTTTGATCAGAGGAGAACTGGCCCTTCGACTGAGCCTGTTTTTCTTTCTCCATTCTGTCACTGATGGACTCTGGCTTGCTTAGTTGGGGACACTTATTCTTAATAATATTGATCTGCCTGCATTGACACCATTATATGAGAGCTGAACGGAGCTGGACGATGACATCACTGTTTTCCGCAGAGCTGCTTAATAATGAAAATGAACTTTTTATAATGTTTATACTTTATACAGTTATTGAACAGAACTGAATCAACACTGAACTGAATTCAGCTGAACAATGACACTATTTTCTTTTTAGAGCAGCTTTACAGCCAAATTGAACTGTTTGCATCATTGATCATGTTCCTGTTTAACCCTGTAAAGCTGCTTTGAAACAGTCATTACTGTATATAGCACTATATATTTAATGGTGACTTGACATTTGCAAAAGGAATTTATTTAGTGTTAAAGAGAGTGAAAGATAGTTTGTGTGTGAAAGAGTGATGTTTTTCTTTTAATCATATACAGTAAATATAATTTACTTATTATTTTGTAGTTTAAAAATTGTGTTGTAAATAAATGTTAATAGTGTATTTGTTCATTGTTAATACATGCTTATGTTAAAGTGGATTTGTTAATTTTATAATAAAAACCCTTAATCTTTTTAAATGGTTGAATTTGTGTTTCACTGCCAGTTTCTGGGCCACATCTGGGCCGGGGACCCAGCCGACTCTCAGCCAGTTCTGTCTTACAGTGCCTGGGCCAGACCTGGGCCATATCAATAAATAAGAGTCATTTTACAGGGTGTGGGCCACATCTGGGCCGGGGACCCAGCCGACTCTCAGCCAGTTCTGTCTTACAGTGCCTGGGCCAGACCTGGGCCATATCAATAAATAAGAGTCATTTTACAGGGTGTGGGCCACATTTGGCCCGGGGACCCAGCCGACTCTCAGCCAGTTCTGTCTTACAGTGCCTGGGCCAGACCTGGGCCATATCAATAAATGAGAGTCATTTTACAGTGCCTGGGCCACATCTGGGCCAGAGGAAGTTGTTTGAGTCCGTTTTCAGTGTATTGCGCCAGTTTTGGGCCGGGGACCCAGCCAGAACTGGGCCAGAATTGAAGCAAGGATGAGGCCCAGAGGTGGGCCAGACAAATTTTGCTATGTGGGAAAGCCCTATTAGTGCTACTAAAACTACTGTACAAATCCATATTATGGCAAGAAACACTTAAGTTAATAAAGAGAAAACATAGTCCATCATTACTTTAAGAAAAAAAGATCAGTCAATCCGAAAAATCTCAAGAACTTTGAATGTATCCCCACGTGCAGTCGCCAAAACCATCAAACGCTATGATGAAACTGGTTCTCATGAGGACCGTCCCAGGAAAGGAAGACCAAGAGCTACCTCTGCTTCAGAGGATACGTTTATTAGAATTACCAGCCGCAAAAAACGCCAATTTACAGCACCTCAGATTACAGCCGACATAAATGCTTCTCGGAGTGGCAGACATACAGTATTTCAACAGCCACTGATCAGAGGAAACTGCGTGAGTCAGGCCTTCATGGTCGAATTGCGGCAAAGAAACTATTACTTCGGAAGAGCAGCAAGCAGAGACTTGCTTGGGCCAAGAAACACAAGGAATGGACTTTAAATCAGTGGAAAACTGAATTGGTCTGATGTGTCAAAATTTGAGATTTTTGGTTTTAACCACTGTGTCTTTGTTAGACGTAGAGTGTGAACGGATGGTTCCTGAATGTGTGGTTCCCACTGTGAAGAATGGAGGAGGTGGTGTGATGGTGTGGGGGTGCTTTGCTGGTGACACTGTTGGTGATTTAATTCAAAATTGAGACCAAACTTAACCAGCATGGCTACCACAGAATTATGCAGCAACATGTCATCCCATCTGGTTTGCACTAAGTGGGGCCATCATTTGTTGTCCACAATGACCTGATCTAAACCTATTGAGATGGTTTGGGATGAGTTGGACCGGAGAGTGAAGGAAAAGCAGCCAACAAGTACTCAACACTTTTGGGAACTCCTTCAAGATGGTTGGAAAGCCATTCCAGGTGAATACCTCATGAGGATGACTGAGAGAATGCCAAAAGTGTGCAAAGCTGTCATCAAAGCAAAAGTGGCTACTTTGAAGAATCGAAAATATAAAACATATTCTGGGTTATTTAACATGTTTTTGTTGACTACATAATTCCATATTTGCTCTGTCATAATTTCAATGTCTTCAGTTAATATACAATGTTGAAAACAATAAAGAAAAACCATTAAATAAGAAAGTGTGTCCAAACTTTTGACTGGCACACACACACACACATATGTATTTAAAACACCTTAGCAAACACAAAGCCACTCCCTGGCAGTGGCAACTACACATGACACTCTTGCATTATGACAGTGAGTTTTGCAGGGACAAAATCAAATTTTATTAGTTCTCATAATGTCCTGGCAACAAACCCAGAGTTACTGCAGACATGATCGCACTCTCTCAATCTATCTGTCAGTCTGTGGTGTTGTGTATTATGTGCGCATCAGTGATGCCCTGTCAATGCGTGGTGATAATCATGATGCAAACTGGCCTTCATAGTTACAGGAGAACAGAATGGAGTTTGTATCTGATGTTTGAATCTGAAATCAGCATGTGATGGAGTGTGTGTTTGTGTGCGTGTATGGCGCAGACGTGGAGAAAATGCTTCGCTGATTTGTATGGTAATACCGCCTGTTCACGCAGCGGGTTCTGCCTCCTGAAACCATCAGAAAGAGATAGAGAAAAAGAGAGAGATCAGTGGAGACGTGAGTGGGTCGCAGGTCAGTAATGTCCACAACAGTGAATGTGTGAATGGATGTCTGCTCACCTATATACTGTATGTGTGAGATGAAGTATGGACTACCATAAATCCAATCTTAGCTTCATTATAAGTGTGTTGCATGTGTGAGACAGGGTGCTATATGCTGAAATACATGGCTTCCCTATGGATCTCATATCTTTTCCTTCTCCTTCTTTCCCTGGAGTGGGCTATTTACAAAGTTTGAGTCCTAAGGGAATATCGACCATCTTCTAGCCACCAGATAAACACCTTCTGGTGCCTGTCTTCCTGTCAGTCTGTCTGTCTGTCTGTCTTCGGCTCTCCACCTGCGAGATGTGAGCCTCCCACCTCTTTTTCATCTGCAGCATTTGCTCTCCCTGTCTGTTTCCTCACACTCATCTTCTCTCTCTCTCGAGGGCTGAGATTGAATCAGCGCCTTGACCCTCAACACAGCACCTGCGCCTCTTCAAATGACTAACCTGAAGAGGAGGAGGGAAGAATTATGGGTAGAAAGCGTACTATGGCGCCTTACGTGCACAATAGTTTCATTTCCTGCTATATTGTGACTGGTTCATTCAGGCCTTTTTAGTTCCTGAAACAGAAACATTCATTACATTGAGCGAATCAGTGAGGGATCAGACTTGTCTCTGGTCAAAGGAAAGAATAAGCACAAATGAGATCTCGTCAGTGTCTCAGTTGTTTCTCCTAGACAGCTATGAGATTGAACTGAGAGCAGATGGAGAGTGTTCTGCTTCTCCTATGAAAAAGACCCTAGCAATGTCATTTCTTCTCTAGAGAGACGAGATCTCAAAAAGGCTGTCATCTTTTTTTCCTAAAACAAGTTTTAAATATTTCTCCTAAAATAAGTAAGGCATGAGACATGTGAAAATAAACTGAATGTCCATGATAACTGAAATAGAACAGGACAGACTGTGACATTGTCACACAAGTAATGTGTGACATAATGCCCCCCCCCCCCCCCAGAGGAGGCGTGGCCTCACGCCATAGAGGGAAGATGGAGGCGGCTTGGGATGAGGATGAGGATGTGGCAAGGGGCAGGTAGAAGGGGCAGACAGACGGAGGTTGACAACCGGGGCGGGACAGAAGGAGGTAGCATCCACTGTGGTGACGTGGGTAGGAGTGGAAATGACCCAGAGCTCAGCCATGCTGAATGCCCAAGGCGGAGTCAACGACGGTAGGAGTCTTGATGGTGATGGATTCAGGGCGAGGATCGACGGCGACAGAGCTTTGGAAGGTGGAGCCCACCACGCAGACGGAAGTCCGAGGCGGTGATGGTGCGCAGATGACCTGGGCAGCCGCGACGGAGCCACAGCGATGAGCACCCGAGGTGGAGGTGGAGATCCAGAGAGCAGAGGATGAGCTGGTGCAACCGAGGGAGGGTGGAGCTTGCCGAAGCCAAAGGGTTGGAGGGACGGCGAGCAAAGGGCAGCCCACAAGTCCGTAGCTGAGGCTTGGCGATATCCGACCCAGGTGGAGCCGACAGTCCAAGGGAGTCCGGCGAGGCCGAATGCTCGATGGTCGAGCTGGAGTCGAGGGAGGAAGGAGCGTAGGTGCAGGAGCCATGTCGATGGGTCGAGGCGGGACAGAGGCTGGAGGCGGAGCCACGGGCTCATATCGCCCAGGAGGAGTGGGCTCCCAGCAGGTCCACGGTGTTACCTCGCCACTGAGAGGAGGATGTGATAACACAGTGGGACTGATGGGAGACAATGATGACTGGGTGAGAGGCTTGGCGGAGTTCTGGGAATGAAGAGTGGCACAAACCCAGTGAAAAAAACAGTGTCCTTGATGTCAGTGGGATTAATAGGATGGGTGGGATTAATAGGACTGATGAAGATTCAGATACAGGTTAAGTTCCAGGGATAAAGGGAATTATCTCACCACACAATAAACTGTCCAATAAGTCCAGCCGGTGCTCGCTCTCAGTGGCGGTTAGGGTGGGTGGGGCTCGCTTCATGCCCTCGAACTCCACGAGGACTCCCACGGCGATGGACAGCGACGTCAGCTCACACCCCTGGTCGGACTCTCCGTGGTGCTTCGGCTCCGGGGCGACGTTATGTTCCACCTTCCCATCCTCGGGAATAGGCTCACTCATTGCAGCAGGCGGAAGCTTCCAGTCTACGGGAGGCTTAGGTATCGTCGAACGGGGTGGTGACTGGCTGGGCCGGGTTCTGGATCGGGGCCGTATGCACTCCAGACACCTCACGACGGCTTCCCTCCAAATCAGTCCGGTGGTGTCTGGGAGGTGGATGGTGTTGTGGACGTTCAACCCGATCCAGAACAGGGTCTTGAGGGTTTTGTCCTCCAGAGGGCAGTTGCTGACCAAAAAAACAAAAAGTCTTAATAAATGAAAAATAATCAGGGCTCCCCTGAGCCATGACGATAAATTTAGCCCTATCGTCCACTTAGGCTGGTCTGTTCATCTGACACAGTGGTTGCGGGAAGGCAAACACAGACGAAGATGAGAAATTCAAAATGACAGGTTTGATGGTAATTCTGGAAAACAGACGATCAGGCAGCAACACACACTAACCAAGACGGTGAACAGACAAGGAGTGACTGAAAAGGAACTTATATAAGAACACAAACTAGGTAACGAGCAACACAGCTGAACAGAATTAACTCATAATGAGGTGATCATGGTAACTAAGAAATGGCGGGAATACAAACAAAGGAAGGCATGTGACGTGAAAATAAACTGAATGTCCATGATAACTGAAATAAAACAGGACAGACTGTGACACACAGTCCACAAATATTAAACTGAATAATCCAAGACTGAGGTTTGTCTTGAATCAAACTGCAGCACAACTCTGTCCATAAATGCAATCATCATAAATGTTTGTTTTAAAGTTGAGTGATGTCATTTGCGTTCTTAGCTACTAGTGTTTTTTTTACGATGACATACAGATTTTTTAAGGAACAACAGGAGCAGTGAAAATACTCATAATCTTTTGCTATATGCGTGTATGAAAGAGCATCATGCATGCGTTTGCTTAACCTCGGTCTTGTGGTCTTATGGTAGTTACCTTGACAGTCAACAGAGCAAAGTGTTGGCAGAGTAGGACACATTACGCCAGATAGGCCTCATAAAACTGGAGCGCTTGTAAAAGTCACTCGAGTGCGCAATGAGTTCTCCGTCTCAGACACTCCAGCGTTTTGAACCAGGCCTCTCTTCTTACATTAACCATCATCTCTCTCTGACTTTATTCACAGCCTGCTTTCCTCCTTCCCCTCCTCATCTCTCCCTCCGTCTGTAGTGACCCTGTTTCCCCTCGCTCTCCAACAGAAGGTGGTGGTGAATCTCCCGAGACAAACCCAGAAACAATGAATGGAAATGGGACAGTGGCTGAATACATTTGCCACCACTGAAAGAGGGAGAATGAGATGAAAAGACACATAGATGGATGGTGTTCATGTTCTGGAGTGCGTCTTTTGCCTGTATGACACGTCTGTGTGTGTGTGTGTGTGTGTGTGTGTGTGTGTGTGTGTCTGTGTAGCCTCACGTTCACTCAACAGGCTTTGCCATTGATGCAACATAATTATGACAAGCTCTCCGCTGTACATCAGTGTGTGTTTCGTACTGTACGTGCATCGCCACACACACTGATTTATCTGGTGTCCCCCGGCAGGCATCGCCACATTCATCAGTGCAGGATTAGAGAGGCATCAAGCTGAGAGACGGATCGATACTGAAATATATAAATAAATCACTAACAACTGACCCAGGATCAGCAGGCGAGGCAACAAGTGGTGAGTGCAGCGCTGCTGTCTGACAGCAGAGGGAGAACAAGAACTGCCCACTGCAAAAACACCCCTAAACAAACCGATATTACAAATCAAACACATGCTCAGGGCGCAAAAGCAAGCTTTCACACTGATGTTGCAACATTCAAACTAACTCTTTCATGGGTGGACACACAACAGCTGGCAGAGGGCATGGTTGTGTGTCAGAAAAACCGAGATGAAATAGATGTGTGTGTGTGAGTCTTCGCAGCTGCTTTTCATTGTGGAGAACGAGATAGTTGAGTGGCGTTTTTATGAAGAAAGTCGGTCCACACACACAGACACACACCGCACTGGCTGCAGGGCACATGCACAAAAATACAAATACACACACACTGTAGGGTTCGGTCTTGAAACCAAAAGCTCTGAGATTCAAACCTAATGGAAACCATATTGCCGGAGAAAGCGAGTGTGTTTTCCGTGTGCATTAGTATGTGATTGATGGCTTTTGCATTCTGGTGAACATGTACTTCCATATTCTGTTAATTAAACAGACTCATTTAGTGGGTCTGTATGAATTAATGTCTACACACACACACACACACACACACGGTCGTGTGGAATAATATTAGCACTCTAGTGCCGTGGCGCTCACAGCTGTAATTAGTTGAGTACACTACGCTAACTGAACAAACTCGCTCGCTCTCTCCATCCACAATGTGGTGAAACTAGAAGAACGCCGTTTCCAGGTACATATCTGCATAATTAAACCTGTTACAAATGCATTCAATTTAAGGTCTGGAATTAGATTTGACAGGACTTCTTAATTATTTCTGCCTAAAACGCAATGAGTGGCATTTAAAAATTGCTTTTTTTTAAAGCTTGATTAAGCTATTTTTGGATAGACATTTTCAGCAAATAGTATTTTACCCAGCACTAAAACACACACACACACAGGTTTTCAATGATGCTGAGGACTTTACATCTACTTTTAGTGTTTTTATACAGATCGAATTAAATTATCTATCCCTTAAATCTAAACAAAAACACCCTACATTTCATTAAGCCACTATTTAATATTATTGTAATTTGCTTAATGAAGGAGATTTTCAATTTAAATATTGTTGTGAAATTTGGTACCATAACGAGTAAAACGTGACCCACTCTCTCTCTCTCTCTCTCTCACACACACACACACACACACACACAAACACGTTTTATGGGGACTTTCCATAGACCTAATGATTTATATACTGTACAAACCTACCCATCACAGAAATCTTTCTGCATTTTTATATTTTCAAAAAACTTAATTTAGTATGATATATAAACTGTTTTCCTCATGGGGACCAAAAAATGTCCCCAAAATTTTGTCCCCACAATGCAGTGTTTACACACACACACACACACACACACACACACACACACACACACACACACACACACACACACACACACACACACACACACACATTAAGTTAGCTATCTGCAGCTAAATTAAAAATACCACACACTCATCCTAATCCAAATGATAAAAATGTGAATAGTAAACAATATTTTGCATATATAAATACATTTTCCTTTGAGGGCATCCTCAAAAAGCAGATTTTATAGATTCTAAAACATTTTTCAGCATACTCGTCCAAACTACAAGCACGCAGACTCATTCGCACATCCACTGAGAGCCACATCATAAATACAGCAAGTAAAAACAACACATTGTAACATTATTGTACAAAATGTCTCATACTTCCCTTAAACAACGTGTTACACTCCCACAGACACATGGTCTGTTAATGCTACACCGCTTTATGTGTGGAATTATGACAGAGCACTTTTAGAACAAAGAGAAGAAAATCATTTTCTCGTTCCACAACAGCAAACAGTGTGTGTGTGTGTGTGCAATCTGCACACTTCATTTGAACAGATAATGGCAAAATCACTATTTTAGTCTTCTAAAGGTTGTCCTGTATATATCTACATATATTGTTAAAACAACATACATTTTTATATTATGATATAAGAGGATTTCATTGGAAAATTTAACTTGTGCCAAACCATTTTGACTTTCTTCTTCGGCAGAACACATATGATATGTTGAAGCTCAAGGGGGTAAAAACAACATTGGACCCCATTGACTTTTATTATGTAGACAAAGGGGACACGAAGACATCAAATATCTTCTTTTATGTTCCACAAAAGGAACAAAATCACACAGGTTTGGAATGACATGACAGTTTGTAAATGATGCCAATTTTCATTTTGGGGTGAACTATGATCTATATTTTGTATTTAGTCTTCAACCACTGGCCTTTTCTTTATCAGTGAAGTGTACTTTCGTCCACATTAAGTGTGTAATTTGTGACAGAGCCAAAACGGAATTGCAAAATATTCACTTTGCTGCCAAAAAGTTTCCCAAACACTCCCGATTCATTGTTTAAACAGAATCAAACTAAGTAATGTTTACATATAGTTGTCTCTGCATAATAATTTGAACTAGGAGAATGTATTTTAGCATCTCCTTTAAGCATAAACCCCAGAAAATAATTGTTTAGATAATTATTGTATTGCTAACAGCCATTTTTACAGTAACTGCAATAGAAATCAAATGTCCCTTATTATACTGTACGAGTAAAACACACACACTTCACGTGTGCATGTCAATGCTTTTTCCTGGCCATGTGATTTTCACATCATATATTGTATCCATATGGACATAACACTCAATAAAACCGCACAGCCGAACAGAGTTTACCTAGAGAGAAAAACATTATACCTGCTCAAATACACAAAAATAGCATTATATCATTCTTTCTCCATGATAGAACAAATAGCTTAGCTCCATAGCTTCTAGAAAAAACCCAACCTCCCCGTACACGCACCCGCAGGACAGAGAGGTGTGTGTGTTGTAGACTCATACTAGCGCAATATTGTTCCAAATGTCAGGGATGAGACACCAACCCCACAGAGACTGCGGGAGCTGTCAGCACACACACGCCTCTCCTCTCTCTTCCTGTCTCACTCTATCACTCCATCTTTCTTTCCCTCCTTTCCTGGATTTTCAACCCATAATGCACAATCTCTCTCTCCATCTCTCTCTCAGTCAGTCAAACTCCTCGTCTCTTCATTTTATAGGTGAGTATTTTTAAAGGCCACAGATTGTGTGCTGGTATATGGCCGATAAGGTCTTATGGGAGATTAGAGCTCATGTCAGTTATTGCTTTTTCCTCCTGCCATAATGAGGCCCGACAAGCTTCAAGAGAATTACGTATAGAATGTACACACACACTCACACACTCTCTCACACATACACACACATTTGGTTTTCATGTTTTGTGGGGACTTTCCCATAATGATTTTTTATACTGTACAAACTGTATATCTTATCCCCTAACCCTAAACCTACCCATCACAGAAAACTTTCTGCATTTTTTTGTCCTCATAATGTAGGGTTTACATGGACCACAAACACACTCTCTAGCTTCTTACCCTAACCTTACCCATCACAACTAAGTGCCTAACCCAAACCCTTACCCTAAAACTACCCTAATTATAACCTTATCCCAAAAACAAAATGTCCTCACTTTACTCTCTTTGTTCTCACTCCGGTGATCTAAAACCTAAACCAGTCCTCACATTTCCCTCAAGGGGATCAAAAAATGTACCCCAAATTTTGTCCCCATAACATAGTGTTTACCAGGACCACACACACACACACACACACACGATTCTGGAGTTTTGAAAAAAATATCGCCATGCACATGTTGGAATTTAGTTGATTTGCCACAGATTATTTATTTTAAACAGAAAAATCTATATTTAGACACACTCATGCCGTTTAAAATTCCTGATTTTTTGGAAAATAAAATTAATTAAATAAATATTAAAAACAAACAAATGATAGAAATAATAATAATAATAATAAACAAAAAGAAAAATGCATTATCTCAATATACTGAACTTTTACATAAATACTATATTATATAACTAAATTAATAAAAGTAAATGCCAACTAAACCAATACAGTATATAAATATAAAAAAATATTTAAAAAAATCATATTAAATAAATAAATGTTGTCTATACTTATACTAAACAAAAGCCCCAACCACACTGAAATCTCACTAGACCAAAGCAAAGCACAACAAAAACAGACAGAGCGAGACCAGGGAAGTTGAGAAATATATGTATGTATATGGATATATATAATATAAATATTAAATCACTCAGTTTTCAAGAAAAAAACATAAAAATTGTGCAAAAAGGAAAAAGAAAAGAAAAAGCAAACAACCGATCTACAGACTCTTCTGATTGACTGTGATTTCTGACTGATTGCATCTCGTCGCACTGAATTTTCAAGTTCGGGGTAGACAGACAAATTACTGTTGCTTAAAATTTTGTGCCGTTGCGTTTGGTTGTGGCACGGTGCTAGTATGAAATGAATGACCAAGTCCCTAAAAAGTTGGGGGTCATGTCTGATCTGCAACAAGTGAGCCAGGACCACCAATGGTGCCCCATGAAAAACAATGCATAACAAGAGCACCAATACAAGAAAACGAAGACTGACGTGAAGCTAACGACGACCTCACAGTCACATAAACACACACACAAACACAGCACACAACGGTGAGCTTTAATTAATGCCACTGCAATGACACCGGTGAGAATTTATGTCCGTCTTCCGCTCTGCAGCGCACACAAACACACACATGCAACGGCAGATAAATGCACATGTGTGCAGCATGTGTAACGGTGGTTTAAATTAAGCCGGTTGTATATCTCGTTTTTGTTAATTAGACAGAAATGAAGGTTTAAGATAAATGTTGCCATGTGCTCTACATCACAGTGTGTGAAATGTGGTGCTCCGGCTTCCTGTTTTAAAAGAGCCGCATATGAGGGCGTGTGTGCGTCTTACAAGGAGGTGTGACATCAAGGGTACGACCGCAGTGCCTGGTAAACGGCGCCATCCGGACAGAAATACCCACAGAATGCCACTGACATCGCTGACAGGATCGGCATGTCTCCTTACGGGAATGGAACAACAGATTTTTTTTTAAAGGGATATAAAATGAAGTGGGAAACTCCCAGCTAGGGTTTAATTCTGAAGACACACACACACACTCGGCGTCAAAGGACCTGTTGTTGATTCATGGACTGGGGCGAGAGTGGTTTTTGCTTGGACTAGGGCTGGATATTAACTTTAGACTCAATCCTATAGAGGCTTAACCCCTAAACCCCAACTAACCAAACCCCCCTTTAACCTCAACAAACCTCCCCCCATGACCTTATGCCATCAGTTTCTCTTACAATGACCTCTGACCTTCCCCCTGTGCACACACACACACACACACACACACACACACACACACACACACACACACACACACATACTGGTTTAGCTATATTAGTGAGGACCTTGGCAGAACTAAGCATTAGTGAGGACCAGGCATTCTAAAGGCCATAGAGACAAACGAATGCCATTGATCACCATTAGGTGGCTCCATACGCACGAAAATCACTTTAAATATAGAAGACACGCAAACGATAAAATAGAAAACACACACAAGAAAATACACAAACTTGTGAGGTCACGCTGTTGCTAAGTGGAAAGTATAGCCTATTTAAATGCGTATATCATACTATAGACAAAATATTAATTATTCAAAGGTTTTATTAGTATTAAAAAATGTACATAATCAACAACATACGATTTTGATGCTGTCAATTTAAAAATAAAATAATGTTTTAATTGTAAAGGATAAAGATTGATTGTCTCTTACTGACCATTGATTTAAACCGGTTCCGCCAACGCTACCTCACGACCAATTCGTTCGAGTGAGTAAAAGGTAGCTTAATTCGTACAAATCAACGCTGCAACGCATTCTCACCCCAAATCGTCATATTTCGAAATTTCGTCAATATCCGACGTACAAAGCACCCTTAGCGTCAATATGAGACGCTTCGGTTATGGGTAGGTTTAGGTCTGTGGTACTGGGTTATGCGTCTCATATAGACGTTAAAGGGTGCCCTGTGCGTCGGATATTGACGAAATTTCGAAAGCGTCAGTATATGCTTTTGAAATTTCGTCAATATCCGACGCACAGGGCACCCTTTAGCGTCAATATTCATACGAATTGGGCAACTCGTAAAATATGTACGATACGAATTGAATTAACGTTGCCATGGATACATTAACTGCACCAAGCCATGCATTTCTCTCTAAATTAACCAAAACTTTTAGACAGTATGCGTTTTTTAAAAATCGCATATATAATTACTTATATTATGTTGAAATGAATTTATAACCACCAAGTATATAAATTTCTCTTCTGTGATTTACATGGAATCCTAATATAACGTGTTATATATATATATATATATATAAACAAAAAAACTTTACTTATGTTTTATATATATATATATTCAAAAATAAGGTAAACAATGAAATATTATTCCAATGTAAAATATGCTTTCTATGTGAGTATATAGCAGTGTATCAAAGCTGAATTTTCAGCATCATTACTCCAGTCTTCAGTGTCACATGATCCTTCAGAACTCATTCTAATATGATGATCAAGAAACTTTATTACATGAACTGCTATGGACTCTCTAGAGAGAAAATGATTAAGTGAGAAAGTTTGGGTTTTAATTTAGAAAAATAAACATTATTATATAGACTTATGAAGCCAAAATCCAATAGGACAGGGTTCATTCCTACAAGAATTTAGAATTTTGGCAGAAATGTGTGTAAGCAATGCAATACACAAAAACGATACTTTTCATTCTGCATGGGAAAAGTGCCCTTTATTTTGTGTCAGTCTCCACACTGGGCGCACGACCCAAGACTAGGGAACAACACAGTATTTAATAGAAGACTCAAGGTGCACAGAAGACAAGGCAGATGAATAGCGAACACAACCACTAAACAGACTGAGAACTAAACTAAACAGACACAGAGTAAATGAGGAAAGTAAACAGGAACAGCTCAACGGAAGCTGTGCAAATGCATAACCATAGAAACTATCATGAACTCGCACAGACTTAACAGAAACTAAACAGACAATGAAAAACATGAAAATTAGTAATCAGTAGAAATCAATATACAGTGCCTGCATAATTATTATGCAAGATGATATTCTGATCATCTGTTTTTC
The DNA here is from genome assembly GCF_963993115.1 of Abramis brama. Taxonomy (NCBI): domain Eukaryota; kingdom Metazoa; phylum Chordata; class Actinopteri; order Cypriniformes; family Leuciscidae; genus Abramis; species Abramis brama. Next base: position 13,719,084 of record NC_139965.1, read on the forward strand.
CCAAGCATTTTACAAACCACATTAATCTGCTTGATTGCAAATGAAGCAATGATCAGAATATCAACTTGCATAATAATTTTGCACATACTGTATTCAGACATTAAGTGCTTTCTTCCACTGAAGAAATGTAGGTAAAGTGCATAGAGTTTACACAAAATACAAAAGATTTCTATTTGTCCAACCAAAAAAAAGAAAGAAGTGCTTACTCTGATAAGGGAAATGTAAATGAAATGCACTACTGGAGAAATAGAAATCTTTTGTATTTAGTACAAAATCAAAGGAATGTAAAGTGCTTGCTTCCTCTGAAAAGGGAAAGGTAGGTACAGTAAAGTGCATAGAGTTTATACAAAATATTAAATATTTCTATTTCTCCAACAAAAAAAAGAAAGAAATGAAAGCAAGAAAAAGAGAGCATTCCTTCAAGAAGCAAGTTTCCTTTTCATGGTTTGAATAGTGTTATGGACAAAGTTTTTAATGTCAACCCAAGATCTTGACCTAAGGACTGGATTTGCATCCAGACATGACTGACACTCTGCTTTTCCAGGAACTTTTCTCAAGGCAAAGAATTTTCCCAGTGTGCGCTTTACAGCGCCCTGCTCTTCGCTACGCCATGGCCTCCTAGGAGCTTTCGTTCCTGAAACACGAAACAACATGTCAAAATAAACAACATTTTTAAAAGCTGTAGCTAAATGTATAAAGAAACCTCACTCTATAATCACAGGTTTCATCACTAGCCAGATTTCCACCCAAGGATTGTTTGGAAACAAATAAAGAAGGTTTAACGCTACAAAATCTGGGTTGGAGCTGAACTCTGCTGGTAGGTAATCTCCAGGAACAGGATTGGGCACCCCGGTTCACGTATTTCCGAGGTTGAAACACTGATTGAGTGATTAAATGAGACAGTAAGTTATACTTAATCTTTAAACATTCCTTCTGATGTTTATTCATGTTTATTTTGTGCTGTAACTAGTAGTAAAGCGGAAGAGATGATTAGCTTACGTGTGCGCTGCCGCTTGAACTAAGGCACTATAGCGATCTGCCACATTAAAGAGCGCCAAAACAGTATCTATTGTTTGATTTTCATAATAAAATGGATGGAATTTGTAAGCTGATACTTTGAGCTTTGTTACTTTTGATATGAAACAAAGCTTACTGTGATTTATTGGATGGGAGGCTCTACAAAGTTTTATTGATCAACTGAAAAAAGCAGACTAAAAGATTGGGATTTATTTATTGATATTAGTTCATAAAATAGATAAAAATCGAGAAATTTATATTTTTAACCCAGTCTGTGTAATACATTTATTTTTAGAAATTCTGTATTTTATATTTTAGAAAACTGAATAGGGGCAATAGTCTGGAAAAAACTAATATTTTTCCATACTCTGATTTAGTTTTTCCATACTTTTCCAGACCTGGAAATTACTCAAATCAAATTCCATACTTTTACAAACTGTGTAGGAACCCTGTGTAACAATATTAAGCAGTAAACTGGCCACATTTTTATTGTCTCATTACTCTAGACATTTTAGAAATATTTGGAGCGCACGAGATACAATATAATTATATAATAATGATGTATGGAAACTGCTCAAGGGTAGATTGTTTTGTGAAACAAAACTTATTTGACTATACGTTTCTTTAGGGATGGCTTCACGCACATCATTTTAGCGGTAAAAGGCCAATTATATGGAGACAGGCTGGAGACATCAAGTTTCGATTCTGTAGATAACAAATCAGCGCAAAAACTGGATGGAAACTTGGCTACAGACAGATATCAAAACAAAAACGTCTAAAGACACATCTTTTTTATCAGCACCTGACCAATTAATACTAGCACTTAGCTATTCTATTAACTTTTTTGTGATAAAAAAACAACAAAAAAACTTGCTATGTGTACTGTGTTAGACTAACTTGAGAGTTGTTAAAGAACTTGTATACTGTTTAATCATATTGTTGGTCTGATTAGTTCTATTGCTCTCCTCATTTGTAAGTCGCTTTGGATAAAAGCGTCAGCTAAATGATTAAATGTCAATGTAAAAATCAAGCTTCTCAGCTAAGAATTGACCAGGTTGTATAAGTTGTGCAGAAGAGCAGCATATTCATTACCTGAGAACATTTCTATAATGTGTTGTTTACGTGCAGGAGAGCGACTGATAGACTTTGAGGTAGAGAGTTGTTCATCTTCATTCTCTGAGGCTTCTGGAGATCATAACAGTGTAAAGTTTAATCACGTCAAAACTGTGTTAATCTTATCAAGAGACAGATTCTACATAACATGCATAACATCTCTACTGATTACTTACCCGCTTCTGAGATGTGGCGCTTGCGTTTGCGACGGACAGACTTTGAGGTAGAGATTTGTTCATCTTCATTCTCTGAGGCTTCTGGAGATCATAACAGTGTAAAGTTTAATCACATGTCAAAACTGTGTTAATCTTATCAAGAGACAGATTCTACATAACATGCATAACAGCTCTACTGATTACTTACCCGCTTCTGAGATGTGGCGCTTGCGTTTGCGACGGATAGACTTTGAGGTAGAGAGTTGTTCATCTTCATTCTCTGAGGCTTCTGGAGATCATAACAGTGTAAAGTTTAATCACATGTCAAAACTGTGTTAATCTTATCAAGAGACAGATTCTACATAACATGCATAACAGCTCTACTGATTACTTACCCGCTTCTGAGATGTGGCGCTTGTGTTTGCGACGGATAGACTTTGAGGTAGAGAGTTGTTCATCTTCATTCTCTGAGGCTTCTGGAGATCATAACAGTGTAAAGTTTAATCACATGTCAAAACTGTGTTAATCTTATCAAGAGACAGATTCTACATAACATGCATAACAGCTCTACTGATTACTTACCCGCTTCTGAGATGTGGCGCTTGCGTTTGCGACGGACAGACTTTGAGGTAGAGATTTGTTCATCTTCATTCTCTGAGGCTTCTGGAGATCATAACAGTGTAAAGTTTAATCACATGTCAAAACTGTGTTAATCTTATCAAGAGACAGATTCTACATAACATGCATAACAGCTCTACTGATTACTTACCCGCTTCTGAGATGTGGCGCTTGCGTTTGCGACGGATAGACTTTGAGGTAGAGAGTTGTTCATCTTCATTCTCTGAGGCTTCTGGAGATCATAACAGTGTAAAGTTTAATCACATGTCAAAACTGTGTTAATCTTATCAAGAGACAGATTCTACATAACATGCATAACAGCTCTACTGATTACTTACCCGCTTCTGAGATGTGGCGCTTGTGTTTGCGACGGACAGACTTTGAGGTAGAGAGTTGTTCTGAGGTAGAGAGTTGTTCATCTTCATTTTCTGAGGCTTCTGGAGATCATAACAGTGTAAAGTTTAATCACATGTCAAAACTCTTTATCTTAGCAAGAGACAGATTCTACATAACATGCATAACAGCTCTACTGATTACTTACCCGCTTCTGAGATGTGGCGCTTGCGTTTGCGACGGATAGACTTTGAGGTAGAGAGTTGTTCTGAGGTAGAGATAGAGAGTTGTTCTGAGGTAGAGAGTTGTTCTGAGGTAGAGAGTTGTTCATCTTCATTCTCTGAGGCTTCTGGAGATCATAACAGTGTAAAGTTTAATCACATGTCAAAACTGTGTTAATCTTATCAAGAGACAGATTCTACATAACATGCATAACATCTCTACTGACTACTTACCCGCTTCTGAGATGTGGCGCTTGCGTTTGCGACGGATAGACTTTGAGGTAGAGAGTTGTTCTGAGGTAGAGATAAAGAGTTGTTCTGAGGTAGAGAGTTGTTCATCTTCATTTTCTGAGGCTTCTGGAGATCATAACAGTGTAAAGTTTAATCACATGTCAAAACTCTTTATCTTAGCAAGAGACAGATTCTACATAACATGCATAACAGCTCTCCTGACTACTTACCCGCTTCTGAGATGTGGCGTGTGTGTTTGCGACGGATAGACTTTGAGGTAGAGAGTTGTTCATCTTCATTCTCTGAGGCTTCTGGAGATCATAACAGTGTAAAGTTTAATCACATGTCAAAACTGTGTTAATCTTATCAAGAGACAGATTCTACATAACATGCATAACAGCTCTACTGACTACTTACCCGCTTCTGAGATGTGGCGCTTGTGTTTGCGACGGATAGACTTTGAGGTAGAGAGTTGTTCTGAGGTAGAGAAAGAGAGTTGTTCTGAGGTAGAGAGTTGTTCATCTTCATTTTCTGAGGCTTCTGGAGATCATAACAGTGTAAAGTTAAATCATGTCAAAACTGCATGTTGATAAGCATTTGCTAATTTGCTTATTTGATCATATCTGGAAAAAGTTGTCTGAGAATACTGTGTGTTTTTGTGTTCATTGGAAAGGGCAGATATATCGATACTCCAAATGTTTGTAACCAAACAGTGTTGGGTCACCACTGGCTTCCATAGTATTTATTTTCCTACTATGGAAGTCAATGGTGCCCCAAAACTGTTTGGTTACAAACATTCTTCAAAATTTCTTCCTTTGTGTTCAGTTGAACAAAGAAATTCAACTCGAGGGTGAGTAAATAATGACAGAATTTTCATTTTTATGTGAACTATCCCTTTGAAGTGATGACAGAATAGAAAACCCAGGACACTTTTACTCCAGGACACTATGGTTGTGGATTGCTCCTTGCAGGGTTTAAATCAGCAACCTTTCCATTATCACCTTTAAGCTAACCACTAGATCTCTTTAGCACTGACCTTTTTCTGTGGTTTGGCATTCATGCTCTTGTCGGCATCTGGAAGCAGGGCTTGTGTCATTTTCAGTCTCTGTAAAGCAAACAATTAAAAAAATGTCATATAAACAAAACAATACAAAACCACAGATATATTGCATTAAATACAATCACTGTAGTGTGAATATCCAAATCCATTTTACTCACCCTCAGTACTGAAGGTAATCTCCTCCAAAGACTTTCCTTTATAACAGTCTGCACCTTTTTCTAAAGACAAAAGCAACTTGCTTACTTTTGCTAGTTGAATTGTATTTTCGGACAGTCTGTAGTACTCTCGGTGCACTCTAATGTCGTGTCCCAGGAATTTGGCCAACTGGTCAAGTTCATTGTTTTTCAAATTCATGATTTGACTTAACGTTGCTACTTGTTTTCTCAATTTGGTCGATGTAAGGCTCCTGGGGTCTTTCGCGCCACAGGTTTTCGAAAATTTCCTCAAACAGTCTGATCCACGGATGTGAGTTAAAGCCCCCACCCTGGCAAAAACATAAGGATTGTCTTCGTCGATGCCCACTTTGCTCCTGCTTTCATTCAGCATGTCCATGGACTCAACCATGTCCTTTGTAAGAAGGACAGGCACTTTCTTGCCTCTCTTCCCTCGGATCTCTAATCGAGTCAACTCATTACACAACTGTTGTTCTAATTTAGTCAGTGATTTTACCACATCTTCGTTAGGAGGCTTGGCGTTTCGACTCGCATATGATGTAAGGAGCAATTTGGATGCTTCACCTACACGTCTCCGATTAAAAAGAATGATTTGACTGAGCAAAGTCTCAGCCAAGACCTTCCAGTCAGCGACATTCACATTCTCTTTGAGTTTTTGTTTTGAGACCTGCTCCACACTTTTGAGGTGTTTTTGTAAAGCCATGGCATCTTCCGTAAGGGGAATACTGTCCCCCTTGTTCCACTTGCTTTGCTGCAAAGTGTTGAGGGCCTGACTCGAAATGTTAGTACGCCAATGACTATCAATTAGTTTGATGAAGTTTTTCAACTTTTTTTCAGTGTCTCTGTCCCCGGCCATTAAACATTGTCCTAAACTGAGCTGGCAGGCTTTCTTCAATGAGTATCCAATTTTCAGAGCAAGAGAGGGAGTTTTAAACATATTTAAATCTGATTGAAATTGACTTACTTCCTTACAAGCTGTGACTGCTAACAGAAAGTTCTCTGGCTTACAGAGCTCTGTAAGGTTCCTCACTTTTTTAGATTTTGTCTTTACTTCAATCATAAACCTGGCCAGCTCCCTCATTTTTTGAATTATGTAGTGATGTTGTGATTTGTCATGGCCACACTTTGTATAAAGCGATTCACCATAAAGACAAATCAAACTGTCCTTCATTATGGTTTGTGTTATTTCATCTTGGCGCATGGTTTGCAAAAGAGCCCTAATATCTGCAGAGCACTTTGCTGCCATTGGTATCAGACAGGCTGCAGCTGATCTCACGCTCTCACCTTTCCGTTTCTTCACATCCCCCTGTCCCCTACATGTCTTAGAGTGTTTCCATAGGTCTTTTTTCATGAAGAAGGCCAGACAATCAGGGCAGGGAAGGAAATCCGAAAGTACTGCATCTGCAGTTGGTTGTCGCCAAGTAACAATCTCGCCACGTCCAGTTTCCAAGACTCCTATATTATGATAGTAATTACCCTGGTTCCGAAGCTGTTCAAGAAGAACCTTTCTTTTCTTTGATCCTTTTGGAAAACTGAAGGCTTTAGCTACTTCTACCTCATTCGAATGACTTCTCTCAAGGTGTCTAGAAATCTTGCTTTGTGATTTTTCACAGTAGACACAGTACTGTTTTTTGTTCCAAATGCGTTTGCCTTCAGGATTTTGCTGACTTGTTTTGATTGTCATTTTTCTCTGCTTTGCCTTCTCAATCTCTTTAGCTGAATGAAACATTTTGTCTTTTCTAGTCTTTCCAATGTCCTTTTCAATCTTTGACTCTTCTGAACAAAAGTCATCATCATCATCAGTAGACTCCTCCACCGAAGGAATAAAGACACTGCCCTCATCAGTTGAGTCACTGTCAGCCTGGTTCGATTGCTCCTGTTTACAAAAACAATTTTAACATTCACAAACTTCACAAAGATTCAGTTACTTCAACAAAGATCACAATGGTTAAAATTAGATAATGGTTAAAAAATTATAATAAATCATTCCATAGTCTATATGTTGCCCCAAAGCCAAAACACTTTCATTCCACAGAAGAATGAAATATGAAATAGATGCAGATGAGGGTGTTTGAATGAACTATTTCTTTAATGTTAACTTTTCAAATGAAAGCGGTCATGCATCGAGAAGTCCTTGATCTTTTGACACCAAAATGGTAGAGATGCACCGATTGATCGCTGTGAATCAAATAAACTTACTAAATAATGTTTTGTCATTTTTTTACTCTTACACTGAATGATTGGATTTTGTGAAGGTGTGAATCATTTTTGATTAATATTTAATATAATAAAGTTCTGTGTAACAAATTATTTTGCAGAGCAACTGTAAATGTGACCGTACTTGTAGTCTAAAAAACATGTTTTATGAAAACTCAGGAAATCTGGTAATAATCATTTTCAAAAGAAAACATTTATGATTCATTGCTTACACTACTTTTTTCATATTAATATTATGTTAAAATGTTAACAGTGATATTTTTTTTATATCAATTTTGTTAGGGTTAGTTTGGTTTTTGTTTAGGTTAGGTTTGTTTATCTGATTTGGTCTAACCCTAACCCTAACCCTAATGACATAACCAAAGTAGAGGTTAAAGGGATAGTTCGCCCAAAAATTAAAATTCTGTCATCATTTACAAGTTGTTTCAAACCTGTATGAATTTCTTTTTTCTGCTGATCACAAAAGAAGATATTTTGAAAAATGTCTGTAACCAAACAGATCTTGGACCCCATTGACTTCCATAGTAGGAAAAAAAAAATACTATGGAAGTCAATGGGGTCCATCAACTGTCTGGTTACCGACATTTTTCAAAATATCTTCTTTTGTGTTCAGCAGAAAAAAGAAATTCATACAGGTTTGAAACTACATGAGGGAGTAAAAGAAAAATGGTAATTTTTGGGTGAAAATGTATAGTCTATAGCTGTTTGTGAATATATGTATAATAATGTATAATAAAAAAGACATACAATGACCTGTTTAAATCATACATTATAAAGAAAAATGCCCTTAACTATGACTTACCTCTATACAAATTTCTTGGACAATATGAAGGGTGTCGTTTTGTCCGTCTTGGTCCTCCTCATCCCTCTTCTGTCCGTTTTGGTCCTCCTCATCCCTCTTCTGTCCGTTTTGGTCCTCCTCATCCCTCTTCTGTCCGTCTTGGTACTCCTTATCCCTCTTCTGTCTGTCTTCGTCCTCCTCATCCCTCTTCTGTCTGTCTTGCCATGAAATTTCCATCTGTAATCAATAATTTATAAAGTTAAAGGGTTAATTCACCCCAAAATGAAAATTCTGTCATCATTTACTCACCCTCATGTTGTTCATGTTGCCCGTAAGACTTTCGTTCATCTTCGGAACACAAATTAAGATATTTTTGATGAAATCTGAGATCTTGCTCACTCCTTCATAGACTTCTTTGGGATCGAAACTTGCCGGCCCAGAAAGTTAGAAAAGACAATGTTTAAAATAGTCCAAGTGACCACAGTGGCTCAACCTTAAGTTTATCAAGCGACAAGAATACTTTTAGTGCGCAAAACCCACCCAAAAATAACAACTTTATTTAACTATTCTTCTGTGTGGGCCTTTGACACGAGTAAAAGTATTGTTGTCGCTTGATAAACTTAAGGTTGAGCCACTGTGGTCACTTGGACTATTTTAACGATGTCTTTACTAACTTTAGCCCCTTTCACACAGATATTCCGGAAAATACACGGATAAAGTGACCTGGGATTCGACTCGGGTTCGTTTGATTTTGGTTTATTCACCCTGCCAGTGATTTTCCGGAATCAGAGAGTGTGTTCACACACAACCCGTAAAAATCCTGTAAAGACACGTGACATCGATGTGACTAGTAATGTCTCAGCAGCGTCTCAAGTTTGCTTATGAGCTGCGATTTCTCTCTCGAAAAACCATGCTTGTGCATTTTTTGCTCTGATTCGATCATAAACTTGCGCATTACGTATCGTTTCACAGCTGGCGAACAATCCCGGCTTCAGCGTCATCACTATGACACGGCATTATTATGGCTTTTGTTCACACAGCGCACGTTCCGGGACTGAACACGGCAATGTTACTAGGTCCCTAACCCGGCATCGATCCCGGGTCGAGTTTGTGTTCACACAGAAGCCTATGGAGGAGTGAGACAGCTCTCAGATTTAATCAAAAATATCTTAATTTGTGTTTAGAAGATGAACGAAGGTCTTACGGGGTTGGAACAACATAAGGTTGAGTAATTACTGACAGAATTTTCATTTTTAGGTGAACCAACCCTTTAACTCAAAGGCAACAGAAAACAAAAAAAATTAAGCTAACACAAAGAAAACTAAACAAAATATATGCATACTTGTCTCCTAGACGTCAAAAACTACAAAAACACCTAGATTAGATAGAGATACTCCTAACACCATTAACAACTCCTTTACTACTGGTTTAATGCTGTACATCACTCATCTCATATGGTTAACAAAAGATGTTAAAGCATAAAAGCAATATCTATCTCTTTACATATGAGCTAATTAAACAGTAATTTCTTAATTACAGTAGCAAAAGTTGAAGACATCACTATTTGTATACGGGCTATTCATATATGAATAATATAAAGACTGCAATATATCAACTATGAAGAGTTGGCAAATGAGTTGTAAGGGATTTATTACTACTTACTATAAAGTGTTATGAAATAATTCTACAAACGAAGATAGACTTGACCTGAGTCTTCTCGAGAAAACGAGCTCAGGAGCAGCAGTTGCTGAGCTGACTGCTCACTTAAAATCGCTTGACGTGCGTCTTCAGGAGTAAACTCCCTCAGTCCCCATCCCCCTCTGAGAGCCAGAGTGGGGGATGGGGGAGCGAGAGTGGGGGATGGGGACTGAGGGAGTTTACTCCTGAAGACGCACATCAAGCGATTTTAAGTGAGCAGTCAGCTCTCACCCTATTCGACATTAAAATCATTTATGAAAACTGATCTGTACAAAATATATTTCCCAATTCTTTACAAAATGAGGTATTGGATGTATGTTACAGTGCCACTTCTCAACTACCAACAAACATATCTAAATTTATTTAAGTCTTAATTAATAGTCTTTTATGTTAAAGCATAAAAGCAATATCTATCTCTTTATGAGCTAATTAAACAGTAATTTCTGTTCTGTCTTAAAAATAAGTGCCTAGAAATTAGGTAGGCTATGTTTTAATGAATATAATCATACTTTTTGGTGAACAGTAAAAACAAAAAAAGTTCGGTTATTGTTATAATTCTTAATAATATTGTTGATTTGACCGTGTTCTATGAGAACTGAACGGAGCTTGACGATGACATCACTGTTTAAAAATGTTGTTTACATAAATTAACTAAATAAATAACTTTTTACAACAGAAATTAATCAACACTGAACTTACTTAAGCTGGACAATGACATTATTTTCTTCTAAAGCTGCTGTACATAACTCATATGGTTAACAAAAGATGTTAAAGCTAAAAGCAATCTCTCTCTCTTTACATATGAGCTAATTAAACAGTAATTTTTTAATTTCAGTGGCAAAAGTTGAAGACATCACTATTTGTATACAGGCTATACATATATGAATAATATAAAGACTGCAATATATCAACTATGAAGAGTTGGCAAATGAGTTGTAAGGACTTTATTACTACTTATTATAAAGTGTTATGAAATAATTCTACAAACGAAGATATAGACATGACCCACCTGAGTCTTCTCGAGTAAACGAGCTCAGCAGCAGCAGTCCCCATCCCCCACTGAGAGCAAGAGTGGGGGATGGGGACTGAGGGAGTTTACTCCAGAAGACGCACGTCAAGCGATTTTAAGTGAGCAGTCAGCTCTCCCCCTATTCGACGTTAAAATCATTTATGAAAACTGATCTATACAAAATATATTTCCCAATTCTTTACAAAATGAAGTATTGAATGTATGTTACAGTGCCACTTCTCATCTACTAACAAACATAGCTAAATTTATTTGTCTTAATTGTCTTAATAACTTAAGTCTTAAAATGAGTGCCTCTAAGTTAGGTAGGCTATGTTTTAATGAAGAGAATTATACTTTTTGGTAGCGCTTAGTGAACAGTAAAAACAAAAAAAGTTCGGTTATTGTTATAATTCTTAATAATATTGTTGATTTGACCGTGTTCTATGAGAACTGAACGGGGCTTGACGATGACATCACTGTTTAAAAATGTTGTTTAGATAAATTAACTAAATAAATAACTTTTTTACAACATAAATTAATCAACACTGAACTTACAATGACTGTACAATGACATTATTTTTTTTCTAGAGCTGCTGTACCTCTAAAACAAACTTTGTTGCATAATTTTCCTGTTATCTGTAACGTTAAAGCTTCTTTTAAACGATCTGTATTGTAAAAAGCTGACTTAACCTCTCCCCCCACCCCCTGTATTTATCGACAGCCTACATATAAAAACGTGAACACTGAATTTAATCTTAAAATAACACGGATGCAAGTGTTAAATAAATCGACAGTTCATATTTAATGATTTAAAACATCACTTACTTCGTGTCTCTGCTCGCAGGCACTGTGGTGTTGCCGCAGCCGCTGTAATCTCCTCCGAAATCTTTCTGTCATTCTTCTTGTCACGTTTCGCGGAAAGCGCGCTCTGATATGGCCTATGTATACTCCACATGACGTAATGCTGCCGCAAAAAAGCATAAAACCCACACTATTCGCGTCCATACTACATCGCTGTTAGTATGCAGTTCGTTGAAAATCTAGTGCATTTGCAAATTCCAATTAATTTATGTGGCAGTTGTTGCTGAAATCCAAACATCGTATGTACTGTTTATTTACGAACGACTGCTGTGTAATTGTGATATGTTTATTTTATAAGTAATAAATTAATACAGTTTTTTAAAAGATATGTATTTTTTCATTGGCCAATCACAAAAATCACCAAACCATCCAATCAAAAATCCAGAGTTGTACTCTTCCAGCCAATAGAAAATAGGCTGCAGCACACGCCACTATCCTTTAGGGGGAGCTCAGGAGAATGAAGAAAACACAGTTTCGTCATGATTTGATATTGGAATGAGGACGTCTGAGAAATTTGCACAGCACAATGCCCAGCCCCCCTGGGGTCTAAACTGAGAAAAATAAAGTGAGGACCAAGATTTTGTCCTCACTTTACCAAAAGGTCCTCACTTAAAAGGTGTTTTGTCACATTTCAGTCCTCACTAGTATAGCAGTACAAACACACACACACACACACACACACACACACACACATCCTCACCCGTCTGTTTCTCTCTTCTCCACTACAAGAGTCCCAAATTGGGATCCCATCTGAAAAAACAGGGAGGCTCAGATAAGCGCATCGGCTTTGAATGATGCCGTTACGTTGATTCAGCGTCGATACAACGTTGAAGATAGCCAGGTGCCTGCAGCGTAAGCGGAGATAAGCTAACAATCGCAGACCGGACAAACGTTTGCTTAATGTAAGGCATCACGCTGGAATCTTGCTGGCCTAAACGTTTTTAACCAGATAAAAAGAAGCTAGGCTGGAAAAGTGGGGTGCTTTTAAAAGCGGCGAATGGCACAATGATAAAGTGCGTGCGAGTTTTGTGTGTGTGTGTGTGTGTGTGTGTGTGTGTGTGTGTGTGTGTGTGCGCAGAAAGGCAAGAATTTTTTTTTTGAAAAAGGGACTTAATGACGGCAATCACTGTAAAGAAGGTGCGAATTGGAACTGGCAGCAAGATCAAATCACAACGCCACAGGAGAGAAGGAACGAGAGAGAAAGAGAGAGAGAAAGAGAGAGAGAAAAAGAGAGAGAGAAAGAGAGAGAGAGAGAAAGAGAGAAAGAAAGAGAGAGAGAGAAAAAGAGAGAGAAAGAGAGAGAGAAAGAGAGAGAGAGAAAGAGAGAGAGAGAGAGAGAAAGAGAGAGAGAGAAAGAGAGAAAGAGAGAGAGAGATATGTACTGTCTTTAAGAAAGGGACAGAGAGAACAAAGAAGAAAGGAAGGACAGGAAACCACTGCGAACTACAATGAATCATGAGAAACAAACAGACAGAAAATCAGATGAAAAAGTAAGACCTTTACGAGTAGAGTTCACCCAAAAATGAAAACTAGCTAATGATTTACTTCATATGAGTAGATTTGGAAGGACAGTGTCTGGAAGGGAGTGAATCATGCATCTTATTTAAACCAATGCAGATTATTCACGGAAATTAATATGCGGAACAGAAAAGGAGTGATCACTTATCACTATAAAATGAATACATTTTAAATAAATAAATAAATGACAATATACACAACCTATACATAAATAAAATATATGTGTTATGATGGAATTCTGTGCACTCCCCTTATGGTCCGGGTCAAATTGACCCGCATTGGATTCAATACAATTCCTCAAAAATCACACTATGAAAAACAACAAAGATTCAGGTACAAACTGTAAACTTTTAATATCAACATTTGTCAAATATTCCAAAAAATATATATCTGAAGATATGATTTAATGAAAATGTTTTTTAACCATTTTTTAAAACTGTTTTGCTTTGACAAAATTTGAATATACATTATATTTATATATATTTGAATATACATTTTTTTTTTTACTTTTTTTTTTTTTTTTTTGCTTAGAAAATCATAACTGAACAATTAATCAATTAATCTGAGCTAATTTTTCCTGCAGTCTATGTCGAAGTCTCAAGATATTTCAGATATCTTGAATATATAATTGAGAGCTTATTTTACTATCTGTGTCTGTCAAAGATTTTCATTTGTAATTTGCAATTAACTCTGAACACCATGATGTAGCTTTTTCAAGTGTGTTTGGTTTGGGCTAGAGCACTTTTAGATACACTTACACTTTAGAACTGGAGTTGATGCCCAGTTGATACATAAAATAAATGTTTTTATGTTGTGTCTGTACAGTTGCTTTTGAATAGCCTATGGGGGTCAAATTGACCTGCGAACATCACAGACGTAATAGTAATTTTGTTTGTATATGTCAAAAAAAACACCAGCATGTTGAAACTTTGCATGCATGTTCATGAAGATAAATGCAAAAAAGTCACAAAATATCAAAAAAAAAAAAAAAAAGATTTAATATTATTTCAGGTAGCTTGAAAAAATAAATGATAGGTAATTTTTACCATCTGTGGCCGACAAAATATTTTTATATCAAGAAAAAAAACATAGGTTAACCAGTATTTTCAGCAACTATAAAATCTAAACGGGTCAAATTGACCCGCAACATAACACAAGGGTTAATAAAAATAATAAATATACATAAATAAAAAATAAATATCTTTAAAAATAAAAAATTATCAATATATATTTTGTCCCCTCAAAGTCTGCTTTATTTTTCATTTCAGTAAAAGTATTCAAGAAAACTTGTAAAACTGATTAATTAATGAATATGACATAGAAAAATATATAGTAAATTTAAAAGAGTAAATTTCAGGGGAAAAAAGGCAAAAACTACAATACAACAAAAACTGTCCGTATTGCACTTGTAAATGATCAGGAAAGTTATTAGTCATAGACACCTATATGTTTTTTTAATATATAAAATGAATAACTGCTGTGTCACCTCAGAATGACATTAAATCCCTTTGGTTCTCACGTTGTATAGGGACATGCAAATGTGATTTGATCGGAGAGTCAGAGTCAGAACATTTCCAGTGAAGGAAGTCGTACAGCTCTAGGACGAGGGCGAGTAAATTAAGCTTGAGGATTTCTTTTTGGGTGAACCATTCCTTAAAATAAGTCAAAATGTAACAGAGAGGCCTAGATGAGAGTGAAAGAAAGAGAACAAACGGGCAGGGAGGTTAAAGCCAAAGTCAATTGAACAACTAATGTGAATCGATCAGTTTCCTCTGCCTTGCTCTTAGGGGAGGGAGTGACATTTTACTGGCATATTTTATTATTGAGAGGAGAAAGAGCAGCTCCTTCTCAACTACTGCACTCACACCACGCTGACAGCTGGGCTTTTCCGGGGGAAAAAAAGACGAAACTAGGTGTGTTTGTCTGTCAATGTGTGCGTGTGTGTCTGAGTGTGAGTGTGTGTAGTAGATATTAGAATTATTTATTACGACTGAGTGAAATCTGGTAGCCCTCAGAGCCAGCCTGGAGCGAAGACGAGAGGAATGATGGGGGGTGTCTGGGTGCGAATAGAGCTCAATTAAAAATTAAAGCCCTTTAAAACGAGATCCACCCTGCTGCCAGGGGCATCGCTCCCAGAGGACGAGGGAGAGAGAGAGAGACAGAGAGAGACAGAGAAAAAATCTTTTCTTTAGTTCCCCTTCATATAGTTTTTTCCTCCAATGGTTAGTCAATAAGGCCTGTACACACAGTATGGAAGCTCAAACCTGCAGAAAAAAGTGTGTGTGTGTGTGTGTGTGTCAACTTGAAAAAACTAAAGTTTGAAGGAGACGCCGTAAAGACGAGCAAGAGAGAAAGTAAAAGAGATGGTAAAGAAAAGACAAAGGCAGAAGAAAATGGAGGAGAGAAATATTTGTGAATGCACGCATGTTCAAGGATGAATGCTTCAAAGACAACACAGATAATAATCCCTCACACACACTCTCACAGGTGCTCGCACACACAAACAGAGAAAATGAGAGAAGACGTACGTTCACAAACACACCACTCACTCTCTGTCGTGTGTGATCAAGTGAGAAATTAAATTTTTCTGATGAAAAACTTGTCATCCTTTCCCCTACTCCCCCCTTTTAATTTATTCACTTGTTTATCAAACGTTTGTTTCACTGGCACAGAAAAATGAAAGCCACGCAGCCGTGTGGACTATGTAATGGAGATACTCCGATTATCAATAGCAGTTAAAGTTAAAGCTGGAATGAACTGATTTTAAAACTCTAGGCATCACGTGCAGACTTTGCAAATGGTTACGGAGAAAAACTGGGTATCATACAGTAAACGACTGAGGATCAGACACTACCAGACTTTCAGAAACACGCGCCTCGTTGCTGGAAGATGCATGACAGTTGAAACAAACATTAATTTGTGCAGGATAGGGTGTAATTTGCGGGTGGGATGGATGGGACATGTCCCCACCACTTTTTCTCAGGATCGATATTGTCCCCCACCACTTTTTGAAACATTATGATGTACCTAATACAAATAAATAAAACATCTCCAGTTAACTAGTTTAGTTTGTTATTAAATAAGAGACGATCTAGCGCTGAAATGTGTTGTTTTTTAAATCAAGCTGAGCGCTCGTTGCCGCTGCTATCATTTGCATGGATACAATATATGGATAGTGTTCTCTTGTGGCTCGCGCACAGTCTTCACTCTTCAATCTTTCGCCGTTGCGGAGACTCTCTATTCGTTATAAAAACTATACGAGTGCGGATTAGAACCAAGAACCTCTGACACGCTTGGCAAAAGTTTTAACCACAAGACCATTAAAGTACACAAGCAAAATCACGGATCTGTGCATTAATTCACGTGAAAATTCTCGGCACTAACAATATTAGTAGATTTCATTAAAAGACTGATTAAACCCAATGTAACGTTACTATTGAAATTGATTTCTAGACATCGTAATGTTATTTTTTTCCTAAAATTGTTATCGTACATATACCCCCCTGTAGCCTGTAGACAATCAAAAGGATGTGACATTTACACTCCCGAGAGCCTCTCTTCCGTTCAATGACACATGAAGCGAATGATTATACAATGTTCAGGATAATGCAGAAAGAGCCATTCTGTACTATAATGTCAGTGTGTCATGCAAAGAAAATAGATTAATTCATACTGTCACACATAGCCAGATCTATATAGTCTATAGACTCAAATATACTTTATAATCAAACTATCATAACACTGTAATTTAATGACCTTTTTTAATGATGTGGATATGTTGTGCATATCCACATCGCTATGATCAGATGCTTTCTTAACTGCCGTTTTCTCACTGCTCATTGAGAGGAAAGTGTGCAGCACATATTTATATATTCATCTAAACGTCGCTCTCAGAGGAGTCTGGATGTTTGTTAACAGTATCTCACAGCAAAGGTATTTCAAACTTCTTTTTACCCCTAAGCGAAGAAAGAAAAATAAACTTTGCCGTGAGGATAGAGGCAATGAATCACATTCAGTCTCTTGTACGTTACGCGTGCACGAGTGCGTTCAGTAAATTGCTAATCTGCAGTTCACATAACGGCCACCGGTGTCGCTAATAACAAGGTTTCTGATTTCTAAATATAGCCACTTTAAATAAAGTCCAAAGCTGCCGTTTATACTGAACCTTCAAAATGTACCCATGATGTTCAAAAAAGTATTTTAAACCGAATGTTCTATGTCAAAAGTGCAGTCTAGGTTTTTGAAGCAGAGCCTAAGTGTGTATGAAGTGGCTCAGTTACCCCTTTTCAGCAATCTTGCCTGGCAGCAGCAGTGCACAAAACGTTACCCGTCGTCTCTGCAGATTACAACCGTCTCACTCCGCATCTTTCTTCCTCCCCCCCGACACACACACACACACAAGTGAACATATGCAAGGACCATGGAAAGCAGCAGTGGATCTTGCACTTGTGAGTGCGTTCTGCTATCGTTTCATTTCGCAAGGCATTGTTACCCTGGTAACAGCCACCGCACAGTTTTTAGTTCAGTGTCCTTAAACATGAAGAGCACTTCACTTGGTATAGGGAACTGAGGTGTATTGACGTAAATCTTTGAATGTGATGTTTGTGTGTTTGTCTATCTGTGAGGCATTTAAATATTGACCATGCACGTCACAGCCTACAGTAACTGTCGCTCTCACACATCAGAGAGAAAGACATAGTGTGTGTGAAACCGGTTTTGTTCCTGATTGACCTACACTGTCAGCATCTTACCAACACCATCATACTCAGATCAAAAGGGACAGGAACACGATGTGTGCTCTATTAACTCTTCTGAGGCAAAGTGTACGAGAGGGATCTGAAGAGCTGGCCCTAGAGTGGTCTCAAGGTATACATATGTTTATCAGTCCACCAGGAAAATTCATTGTGAATAAGCCCCTGTTTAGTCCTGGTATTAAGATGCGTTTTGGTTGATCGGATCACAAGTAGATGAGGGAGAAACCTTCCTGTTTACACCTGGTGTTTTAATCCAACTCTTTTGTCCACTTTCAACCACTTCTGATTTCTGTGAAGTAGAGGGTGTATGGGCAGGGTAAATGTTTGGGCTTTTTCAGATCTAATGGACAAAATATGCTCATGCAATTTACATATGAACGCACACGGAGACGATGGAAAAACATATAGAAAGCAGGTTTCGTTTCTGCTCTGACAGCCGCAAAATCACGCTGAACGCTGTGAGTGTGTGTTAGAAATCAGGAATGGTGAGAGAACATTGTGCTTGAAACGTTTTTCGTCTTCAAACCAAACTTGGGTCTCCAGCCAACAAAGTTTAAATGTTTACGCATCAGGTCAGTAGGAGGAGAGTAGACGGTCTTTTGTGGCTGTTTGAACACATTCGACGACATTAACGTTTACACTACGAAAGCAATCCAGTTGAATGTGTTTTCAACTACCTCTGGAAGTGGAAAGTGGACATGTTCAAAACGTTTTATACCTCGTTTACACCTGTATTTAGCGTCGTCCACTTGTGATCCGATCGACCAAAATGCATCTTAATACCAGGAGTAAACAGGACCTAAAATATGTGAGTGTTTTTAAAGAACAACTATTCACTCAATTTGCTAGAATTCATAGAATTAAATCTCTAAAGAATACTTAGTTTTGTTTGAGGTACTAGGTACCCAAAAAACTGATAACCAAGACCAAAACTGTATACGCCAAAGCTGTTATGTTGTAAATGTTCTGCACAAAGGTAACGGCTGAGAAGATTCAAGATTTGTAAGTTATACAAACTTGTTGCTCATAAAGAGGAAAACCTGAAAACCATACTTGAGTAAAAATACAGATGCCTTACACCAAAAATTACTTTATTACAAGTTACAAGTCATCAATTCCAATAAGACTTGAGTAAAAGTCTTGAAGAATCTGATTTGAACAGTACGCAAGTATTTTACTCATACTGATATAGGCACAAAGATGTACTAGTCCTCAAAGCCTAAGAGACATGCCAGTGAAAGACAGGCAACAGTTGAATTGAATTGTGAGGAGAACAATTGCATGTTTATTTTCTAAAATCAATTTAAAGCAAACCCCTCAATATTGCAATAAATCCAAGTCGACACAAAGCCTCCGTATACAAACACTCAATCCTCAGTTAAGCTCAAGCGATCAAAAAGGGCATAAGTAAACCAATATCTTTCAAAAAGTTCTCAATATAACAGATAAATAAAATAATGTTAAGTAAAATCAAAGGCTACTTGCACTGGACGTGCTGGTTTCGACCTCATCATCGACTGCAGTCCTAATCTATGAAACTATTGACAGTTACCTGCTAATGCACTCACATTCACGTAAAGGTGTACCTTCAATGCCCTGTACATGCCGATATCGCATCGAAATATCAAAATAAACTGCTACAGAAAAGGTTAAGTGCGATGCAAAATATAATGAGTAATTGCATTACTCATGACAAATGTGAGTAAAGAGTACATAAGAGTACATACTCAGTAAAAATACAATGTAGCCAAAAAGATACAGTAACTGGGGTCTGAGTACCAACAGAGGGGGCCAAAAAGGGGTTCTAGAAAGTTACAAATACATTTGAATTAAGTATGTAAATTCAAGTATGTTAAAATGTTTATCATTTTTAAACATTTAACAGTACAGATAATACATTCCAGATAATATTTTAACACTGTATTTTAAATTAATTAAATGAACACATAAAATGGCATTTATAAAATATTTATAAAACTTAATAATATCACATTTTTTACAGTATAAATAAATTTGCTTTTTTAGGAAGCGGGCTCCAAAATAATGTTTTCTCAGAGATGCCATAGAAGAACCGGGTTCCCCAAAGAACCTTCAGTGAACAGTTCTTAGAAGAACGCTTTTTTTTCTTAGTGTGAGAAACATTTGAATGAACTGAAGAACCTTTTGTGCAATGGCAAGGTTCCATGGGTGTTAAAGTGTTGGTGATCCAACAGTTAACGATAGCCGTCGACTTTCATTGTAGGAAAAATGAAATGGACAGTCTGGTTACCAACATTCTTTAAAATATCTCCTTTTGTGTTCAACAGAAGAAAGACACTCGTACAGGTTTGGAACAACATGACAGAGAGTAAATGATGACAGAATTTTCATTTTGGGGTGAACTATCCCTTTAAAGGTTCTTTATGTAACCACTGATGTCAGTAAATAACCTTTATTTTTAAGAGCGTTCTTCGCAAAAGGTTAATCATATTTGGAGTTCTTAGCATCAAAATGTTTAAAAATCCCAGCATTTGGGTAAGTCGCTAACAGAAAGTTGGATAAAGGGGGAACAAACACACTGTGGGTGCTACTTGGCCAGAACAAACCAAAAATTGGACCAAACTTTACACCGACAGTTAAAAACCTGGCTTTGCGAGAAGCATGAAGTGCCAGCTCTTCTGTACATCTCCTCATTTTTGCATTCTTGCTTTAAATAAACATCATGTGTCTCAGGAACACACTTCAAGCCATAACTTGCTTTCCTGTTCTCCGGCGTCTTCGTTGTCTTTCCTTCAAACCGTCTACCCTGCCAAACACGTGTCTGTCTATTATTCCCACGCCCACGTTCTCCCAGCATGCACCAGGCCCTGTTGCAGTGGGTGACTCTATGCAAACATACGCCCCCCCGCATAGCGCCACACTTCAGACTGCGTTTCGCCACTTTATAAACAGTGGGTGAACGGAGGCGGGGCCTGGGTTTTTGACGGACAGCTGCGTAGGCTGCGGCCTAAGACATGTTAAAGACCGCTGGGCTGCAATAGAGCTCGTTGACACGCTGATTGGTGGGGATGTTGTCGTTAAGTGGCTGTATATGTGTGTGTAGGTGGACGGCTCCATGTCCGACATGCTGCTCCTGTTTAGATTGGACAAGCCTTACACCCACAACATCCATGCCTGTCACTCTCCGCTCCCACTCCGGCCACAAGGCCTGACGAACAGGAAAAATCCCCTCCTGCGCCCCCTGTCAGCCGATAGATCAAGTCTGATTGACATCTTGTTTAAATGAGTTATAGAGCAGTCCTGCTCCATTGATCAGTAGACATTAAAACCACTAATCAATAGCTGGTCGTGGTGAAGAGAATGATGAGGGTTTTTTACCCAGCTTTACCAGTTCCTCTAAGGTCTCTAAGGTCACTCATGGAGTCATAACAACTACTTAAGCCATCAATCACATATTGAACGGCTGTTAAAAGCCCACAGCCAACAGCCAACATCACCCATCGTCTTTCTCTGCCCTGATCCCAGCTGGGATGATCTAATGGACATATACACATGATATATGACAGCCAGATTTATCAACCAATCAGTGACATGTCTGTGCTTTATGTAAGCCAATCAGAATGATTTATCAAGCCATTACTCACTGCTTAGTTATGCATCAGCTTAAAACAGAGGTCATTTATATGCGTTTTATATTTTATATTACATAAAATACATACACACACCGTGTGTGACCGAACCGTGACATCCATACCGTGACAATGTACCATTACACCACTAATATATACTGTGTATATACAATATGTATATTATATTTAAAATATCATGATTACAAAAAAGAAAATTTTTGTTTATCTTTAAATATACACAGTCATATTATTTTTATATAAGATACATTACATATACAATATATTTTTATGAATATATATCTCATTTCATATTAAAATATTTAAAAATGTTGTTTTTAATCATTGTTATTTAAATCAATGGTATTGAATATTTGCAGCTGAATATTGTAGCTCTGAGAGTGAGACATGAAAATACCCAGACTAATCTCTAAAGGGAACGAGGGAACTAATTAAGAACCTGCACATAAAATCTCTACTCGTTTTCATGATCTGTCTATTTACATCTGTCTATTTACATCAGTTTAATTCGGAAAATAAAGTGTGAGAGGCAAATCATCCCCTTATGGTCTTTTCTTTCACCCGGCACCTTATCTTCTTGGTTTAAACACAGAGCGTGACTTTTCTCCTCAAATGCTCGAAATGCAGTGAGTGAGAGGAATTGACATCTTAACACAAAGAGCAAAATAAACAGAATAACCCTCATCGTTATAATTATCTACTGCCCTGAGGCTCAACTATGAATTATTCATTTAGTAGGTAATTAAATGCATGTGTGAGGGGTGCAGTGACAGTACGTCGCAGCGACGTAACATTGATATGTGACGTTAAGGAAATAAATCTTTGTTTCCTGCAATCACACCCAACAGTCAGCTCCACGCAGCACGGGGAAATATGAATTATTCTCATTGTTCACAATTGTATTCACGTACAATAGCACCGAATATTTATGACTACCAAGTTTCATATCTTTGCAGAATAAGCCAAGCTATTCGGGTCTTGATTGCTAATATTATGGAAAAATTGTGGTCTATTACAGCCAGACAAAAGGTCACATGGGCCTCTTTTCGTGGTTTAATGCTTTGGTTTAGTCTTCACCACACATATATGACATAACGTCATCTCGCTCAGTCCACGGTGTCCAATACCATAACTCAGAAATATTACCATTAGTCACTACTTTTATATTGTCCTCAATAAAAGAAAGAGTATGTGAATAGAGAGCCTATTACGTTCAGACGTGTGTATGTGTGCGTGTCCAAGACCACTAATATCACGGTCTGGTCTGTACTGTAATAACATTACACTCCATTCACTTTATTACACATTACAGGGATTGTGGTCAGATTAATTTTGCCCTAATGGCATTTGGTGGGTTTACTAATCAGTCTCTAGGGAAGATTGTGTCTTCTGATCTCCTAGCACACACACACACACACACACACACACACACACACACACACACACACACACACACACACACACACACACACACACACAGCATCGGTACAAATCATGCCATCAACAACATGGAGAATCTTGCATCAGACCAGCCAAAGCATTAAAATTCTCCAGGGGCCGGTTGCACCAGCTGTGTGTAAGTTACAACTTAGCCTAGATTTGACGTAAATGGGAACTAAGTTACAACTTACACTCAACTAAATATTTTGCATTGCACCATTAAACTTATTTGAAGCATAACTTGTATAAACTTAATATTTACGAAAGCCTCCGATCAGGAGTTTAGGAGTGAAGTTCTTTGGAAAACCAGGGTCTTTAAAAAACTTGGTTCTGTATATGTTGAAGTCTACTTTTAAAAGTATGATTTCTAGACCTGTCATGTAAATTAATAAAATCTTAAAACTCCATGGACATTTTTTATAACAAAGATAGTATATTTATGTAGTTATCATAAGCTCTAAAATATTTTATAGAGAAAGAAATTGTTAGTAAAAAACAATTCTTAAAAATTGTTACCCTTCATCTTTTTCCAGTAAATCATCAACAACGGGAAAACGAATGTAAATTCATTGGTTAAAAAAGTAAGAATTATGAGAAAAGATCTTAAAACTTCTGGAATCCTGTCATTTCATTTACAAAACCTAGGATGTCTGGCCTTTGAATATTTTTGTCTACAATGGGGGCCTTGGAGTCTACAAGGTTGAGAACCACTGATCTATCAGGACTTTAAATCTTCAAACAAAACAAGTTCGCTTTTCTAGATAATTACATTTACTGATGCAGTCGTCAATCCCAAACACTGACAGTGTGAACATAGCCTAAAGTGATCAGCTGTGATTTTCAGCACGTTTTTCTTGACTTATAATTTGACCGCACAGCCAAAAGTGAACATGTTTACACAAACCTGGAATAAAAATGCAAAACAACCACATTACAGAGATGAAGGATGCCACATGCTAAATGAAACATGCATACAACATGATGAAGCCAAATGATGAACACAATGCTACTTTTAAGTGTTTATAGTTATATATAATATGTACTGCTTCATATGCCTTTTTTGAATAGTAGGGAGTTTACACCTTAGTCAGGGCAGACGCCATATTGAATTTTACATGGGAAAATACTATGGAAGTCAATGGGGTCCATAAACTGTTTGGTTACCAGCATTCTCCAAAATATTATATTTTGTGTTCAACATGAAAGAAATTCATTCAGGTTTGGAACAACATGAGGGTAGGTAAATTGATTTTTCGGTGAACTATCCCTTTAAAGTCTTTACAATGTCATGCACTGTATAAAGATCGTAAGGTTCAAAAACTCACAACTTCTTCAAAAAACTGTTTTATGGAATTTTTGTCAAGAATCTGCATTAGCCTGACTAAGATCTATACAGTATATACTGTGCATTGTGCAGTAAACTAGTATTCCAGTCTAAACATTGTGCATTTCATGCCAGAATCAAATTCAATAGAATTTCACTGGCGGTGAGTCTGGAATGGCTTAGTTTGTTCAGAGCACCTTCACACCTTCCACAGTAACCACAGCGCATACCTTTATTACCCACACACGTATCTAATGAACGTGAAGGTGTAAGATGATAATTGCAGCTGCATTCCAAAATTAAAAAAGGATGTGGCATGTCAAATCTCTCTTACATGAAACTCAAGGACCCACATAAACATTTGCAATAACAAAACAAGTCTCCACATGCACACAAATGTATCTCGCCATGAACAATTGGAGACACGAACACATAGAGGGTAACAAGCTCAAGGTTGAGCACCCTAGGGTCTCTTGGGTGGGTCTGAGACTCAAGACGGCTAATGTTCTTGGCTCTAAATCTTCATTACCGATTCCACCAACAAACCCTCACAGCCCTCGGTCCAGCTGGGTCTCCCGTACCGACAGACTGGCAGACTTTAAGATGCCCAGGTGGCACAGGAAGCCCTGGAACGATGCCTAGCTGAGCGGACGCGTGCAAATACACACATTACCGACACAGCGATTATAATACATTTTGCACACAAACACAAACCAAAGCGCCTCTCCACCTTAGCGCAATTAGCGCAGCACACATTGCTCGAGGCGCGAGAGGAAATGAGTTTTTTTGGGAGGCGTGGGGAAGATGGGGGAAAGGAGAGAGGGAGTGCAGGAGGATTAGGTAGGCGGTGGGGGTTATGCTTGGAGGAGGAAATATAATGCATGGTATGGTAGTATGTACTCAGTAAGGTAATCTCTTGGCGCCCGTAAAAAAAAAAAAAAAACTCTCCAATCCTCACACATACCTGACTCCATCTAGTGATCACGCTTCCCGGCCCTCACGTCGCATCTCTCGCGCTGTCACGCCTAATTACAGGGGAAAACGGGATGATGACAAAGCAAAATGCATTATAAAAGTGAGCTGCACTTAAACAGGCTAATTAACTACTGTCAGCAGCCTTTTACACATGCGACAAAGCACCGGGTTTAATGGGATTTAATTAAAATTTATCAAAAGGCAGTTCATTACAAACACTGTTTCCACATTATGAATCATACAAATTTCAACAAATAAATGTGTCACGGAAAGGACGCAGAGTTATTTATGGCGTGTAATACCGGCACACTGTGCAAAGGAACTCTTCCAAATCCAGAGTGAGATTTTGGGTTAGGACTGCTACTGTCAAACTATCACTGACACATCTGCCCGAACCGTTAAATGATCTTATGGGTTAGCCGAGTACATGTGAGATCTTGCACTCACTATCTCTGCAGCTCAGATGCTCAACCCAAATCTTATACATGCTTTAAATCCACTTTTAAAGGAACAGATCACACAAAATTCTGTTGCCGTTTACTTGCACTCATGTTCAGGGCCTGTGTCATGAACAATCGAGTATGCCTTGGAGCCCCATAGGGTAGCCATTTGTAATGCCTGATTAAACAAAACAAAAAAAACCTGTACAAAAACATATCATTTGCATTGGTTATTGGATAAGCTACAAGGCTAACTGCTAGTATGCTGAGTGGCCATCTTGCAAATCAGAAGCTAACAAAAAACACTAAAAAAACAATTGATTTCACAACCTATAGCTTCAGTTATATAAGACTATACACTAGATACCATTTAAAGGTTTAGAGTCACCAAAGAAGCATTAAATTGATCATAAGTGACAGTAAAAGCATGTATAATGTGACAAAAGACTTCGGTTTCAATAATGATCAAGTGACTCTAAAGACTGGAGTAATGATGCTGAAAATTTAGCTTTGCATCACAGGAATATATTACATTTTTAAATATATTAAAATAGAAAACAGTTATTTTAAACTGTAATAATATTTCACAATATTACTGTTTTACTGTATCTTAGATCAAATAAATGCAGCCTTAATGAGCATAATAAGAGACTTAAAAAATAAAAAATTGTGCCGATGACAAACTTATGAGCAGTAGTACATGTAAAAATGTAAAAGATACTAATGGACATATAACAGTTCAGACAACATAGCATCATAAAGCGATTTTCTGAGTTTTCTAATCAGGCACTGGATAGAGTACGCATTACATTAAAGGTGGGGTATGTGATTCTCTTTTTTGTCCATTTTTTTCAAAATCACTTGAAATCCTATTCCTAACCCACTTACAGCCACTGAGTTAGAAGCACTGAAATGAAAATTAAGCAATTTAATCATCTGTGGAACGGGCAGGACTCGAAAAACTCCAGCCAATCATTTCCAAGACCACCTAGAACCATTGGACAGTAAGTTCGTCAATCAAACGGTCGTACCATACCCCCATCCCCCCATCCCCCCATCCCCCTCCCTCCACATGAATGGGTGGAGTCAGGGCCAGCGTTGGAGGAAAGAAGGTAGGACCATTTGAGTTGTGTATTTTCAAAATCTGCCGGCCGTTTTGCAAATCCCATACCCTACCTTTAAGCTAACATATACATCATAATACACATCATTAAAGAAGCAGTAATCCTTTTGAAAAGATCTATAGTATGATACGCAGGGCTACACACACATATGTGTACAAAGGAAAAATATATATTCTATAGACATGAGTGACAATGAGCTGAGACGTGTTTGGCACATGGTACTCACAGCTCGTTTTATATCCTACTGAAATGAGGGAATGTCTGCTGGCCTTGTGCTGTGAGGACCCTGGTGTTCAGCTTACTTTGGCAGTATTGGGGTGCGCAGCCTGAGGCTTTGGAGGCCCCTGGCAGTCCGAGGTCCTGGGGCGTTGGGCCCACTGGCTCGATCCGTAATCCAGCTTTGCACATGTTCAAAACCCTATGACTGACTTTCTGCTGGAACACAAAAGATGTTTAGAAGAATGTTTTGAAGAATATTTGTCACTGAATTATTCATTCAACAGATCGCCGATTCATCCAGTAATGAAACAAGTGAAGTATGTAATTATGAGTGAGTCATTGAATCATTCATTGTTTAAAAAAAAAATGCAATTCATTCAGATTAATTTTAAACATTTTCAATAGGCTGCAGCAATTAACATTTAGTCAAAACCTAACCTACCTAACGTAAATTACGTTATTTTGTTTCGTGATCTCTGTTTGAAACAAATAATCGTGATTCTCAGTTTATCCAGAATCATGCAGTTATCCCACAAAACATTTCAGCAACCGACTAATTACTCACAACTCTAGTAAAACATAAATATGCCAATAAAATGAAAGTGGCGAGCAAGTAATGACTGAGTATGAGTCAGTAATGGCCGTCCTAATGAAAAGTATTGGCTGGGGAAGAGAAAGGAAAAGTCATTAGTGTTTTTCACAAGTAAGAATGGAGGGAGGGCCTGACATTTGACAATCTCCTCTCTGTCTTACACTTTCCCTCTGTCCTGTTGTGTCCTGATGGCAGATGGATACTGCATGACAACAAGGTTATGAGGTCACAACCACACGGGGGGCATGTGTGCGTGCACTTGTGTGTGTGTGTGTGTGTGTTCCCTGCCAGTCGGGTACATGGATGAATGTGAGCATTACATGTGTCAGCAGACGGGTGACAGCACGGCATTCATTAATAAAAACAAAAAGAGTTTAGCTCCAGTAGTGCAGAAGAGGGGCTCGAAAAGGGGGCGCACGGAAAAATGGGTGGGATAGGTTTCACAGACAGGCCTGAGTGTTCAATACTGACACGGTTGTGAGCTTTCTCTATCACTCTCCCTCTCCTTTTCTTGCTCCCTGACAGAGCCAACAAAGAGCTCACACTCCAGTCTATGCTGAGGTAAGCCAGATCATAATGAAGCTGAGGTCTCAAAGGGGATTCCCTTGTGTGGTGGCAAATCTTAGTCTGTGTGTGAGCGTGTGTGTGCAGCTACACACTATGAAAGTATGTACCCCTGAATATTATGTCTCCAGAAGTACGTTCAAACATCTTGGAGTGTTTAGTAGCTATCCAAACTCTCTCTCTCCATCTCCATCTGTCTGTTCACTGTTGAAAGGACCAGGTTTTCCTATCAGGCTACTCAACTAGTAAGCCTAAGTCACTCATTGCTGTACTAGTACACCAACTAGACCAGTACCAAAAATTCATTCCAGTGATAGGTCACCAAAAAAGGAGAAGTCTGTCATTTACTCTACGGTTTTTGTCCATGCAATGAAAATCAAAGGCAGGGCTAAACAATTAATCTTAATAAAACCGAAATCCTGATGTGGCTCAGCGCCATCCTTTGCGATTTGATAACTGCGCTGTGTTCTTTTACACGCAAGCAGCTCGTGATCCGGTGTTTTCAGCGTATCAGACTAATCTCTGCATCTGCTCTGAGTTTGGGTCGCTTATAAAGTGCATTTGGGAAGGCAACATGCGCCAACCATCTTCCCACAATTTTAATGAGAAACGCTTATAAATTGGTTGTCAAAGAAGAAAAGCTTTTAAGGGCTCTCTGTGGTTTTCCTCCAAAATAAAAGCTTGATGGTGTAATATTTGAAAGTGAATTAAGACAGCTGTAAATATTTCTATTGGACTTTTACAGCTGTATTACAAAAAAAATCATATAAATAAATTAAAGTGCTGTAAAACTGATTAATCGCATCTAACATAAAAGTTTGTTAATATATACAAATATGTCTGTGTGTGTATACTATATACAGTATGTATACATTTTATCATAAAAAATAAATAATAATAATAATAATAATAACTATTCATTTATTATTATATTCTTTTCTAAACAAATTGATATAATATCACCAAATGTTTGGCAAAATTGTGCAGCCCTACAAACAAAAAAGCAAACCTGGAGCTTTAAAAAAAATTGGACCCCATTGACTTTCTTTGTGTAGATCTT
Organism: Abramis brama; assembly: GCF_963993115.1. NCBI lineage: Eukaryota > Metazoa > Chordata > Actinopteri > Cypriniformes > Leuciscidae > Abramis > Abramis brama. The sequence continues at coordinate 13,748,207 of NC_139965.1, forward strand.
CTTTTGTGTCCCACAGAAAAAGGAAATTCATACAGGCTTGGAATGAAATGAGGGTGCGTAAATGGTGACAGAATTTTCACTTTTGGGATGAATTATCCCTTTTAAATTCAATGGACATTCAGTAATAGTATGTTTAAATGCTCAGCCTCCCTCCTGAAATATCCGTGTCTGTCAGCACACAGGACTGAAGCCCAGTTTAGTATTATAGCTGTGTGTGAAGGAGACAGAGAGACACATTATGCTGTTCAGAGACCCTGCACAGCCCCGGACCCTCGCGGACTGGAATGCTGAAAATGAACAAATTAGGAGTGGATGGAGGTGTACAGGGGGTGTAGTTACGATTGGTAAAAAAAAAAAAAAAAAGTGCGATCAGTTGTTTTTGGACATGCATCATTTTCCCTGCAAAGAAGCCTGGCAGCTGCTGCGTGAGCAGGAGGGGGGTGATGGGGTAGATGGGAGAGTTTGGGAGAGTTTGTGCTTGTGGACGAGAGAGACCGTCCTTCAAGCATTGTTTGGAGAGAGAGAGGAGGAGGGGATGGAGAGACTGAAATCAAAATGAAAAGGGAAGGAGGGGGTGTTACACAGAGACCACCTGTTTTGTTAAAGAGACAAACAAAAACATGCTTTGAACTGATAAATGACATCAAAACTGTTCCCTTAAATCATTACTAGTGATGCATGGGGATTGGAACAAATCCATAACCATAAGCATTAAACTGGCGTGTAACTCGTTCAATAGCATTTATGCTACAGACAGGAGTGATACCTCATGCATGTGTCAAGTTGACGAGAGGTGTGCTATTACTTCTCTAAGCAATCACAAACTAAACTGTGCCTGCTCTGAGACACCTCAGCTTCTAGTATAAAAGTTGATAGTTATAATTGCTGTGTAAATGCACTTGTGCCACCTCTGAGCATCATTAAACAGTCTGGGTAAAGATACCTAATTGCTACTTCAGAGGGGCCTCTGTGTCACCTCTGCATTTGGCAATAGGGACTTGGAGATATGTTTTCATTATTATGTAGTCAGAAAGAAAAACATTATTTCTGGACCATGATAACTGCAGGTAAGGTATTGAGTGCGTACAATTTTTTTTAATGTTTTTTTATTTCTTTTATGCTCAGTAAGGCTGCATTTATTTGATCAGAAATAGAGTAAAAACAGTAGCCTAATATTGTGAATTATTATAATTTAAAATAACTGTTGCCTATTTTAATATAACTTAAAACTTAATTTATTCTGTGATGGAATACATTTTCAGCATCATTACTCCAGTCTTCAGTGTCACATGATCCTTCAGAAATCATTCTAATAACGAATGCTGATTTGCTGCTCAAGAAACATTTCTTATCATTATCAATGTTGAAAATAGTTGTGCCGTTTAATATTTTATGGAAACCGTGATACATTTGTGAATAGGATTCTTTGATGAATAGACAGTTCAAAATAAAAATAAATTATTTGAAAAATGTAATTAATTGTAACACTTTTTTACTGTCACGTTTGATCATTCCAATGCATCCTTGCTGAATCATTTTCTTTAAAAAAAAGAAAAGAAAAAACACGTATACCAACCTCACACTTTATGAACAGTAGCGTACATTTATGCCAATCTACATTTATGCAGGCCACTATCTGTTAGTTTTTATACATAAAGTGCAAGGATTGATAGGTAATCTTTAGGGGTCGGAGACCTTAAAGGAATAGTTCACCCAAAAATGTTCATTTTCTCATCACGTACTTACCCTCAAGTTGTTCCAAACCTGTATGAGTTTCTTTTTTCTGCTGAGCACAATGTTGGTAACCAGACAGTTGACGGTTGCCATTGACTTCCATAGTAGGAAAAAAAATACTATGGAAATCAATGGCTACCGTCAACCATCAACTGTCTGAGTGAGTAAATGATGACAATTTTTATTTGTGGGTGAACTCTCCCTTTAAGGCTGTCACCCGAATATATGAAGGAAATGTTAGGTTCAGTTCAGCTAGGCTGAAGAGATTTAGGTTCTGATCAAAACGGGACCTTAAAGTAAATCACATCACACACACTCCTGGATGGTGGACATATATATCTGCCTCCACCACAGAGATCGATAAAGCCAAGTGTGTGTGTGTGAGAGAGAGGATCGAAAAGAAAATTACAGAGCTGCCCACATCTCCTGAAAACACACATTTTGAGGCAAAGCGTGACGGAACACCTTTGTCTGTCTCTGGCCCAGCTGCACAACCTGGACACACACACACACACATTCCTTCTCTGAATGCAGCATTTGGCAGTATTTGAAGCTGACACTGCTGATGTCATTTGCAGCAATGAGTCATTGGGCCCACACTCCTGCTGTGTGTACTGGGCCCCACACACACACACACACACACACTTCCAGAACCGAACATGAGCCCATCTATTTGCTTCCCTTGGCATCGGAAGTCGTATATTTATGAATGTGCCCAGACAAAACAAATATCCCTCATCTCTTTTTCTCTTCTTTTTTTAATTGAAACTCTATTTCTCCCTTCTCTCACTCTCTCTCCGTCGCCCTCGCCGGTTTAGCAAGCTAGCACGACTCATTGGCCCTCTGGACACACTCTATTCTGCCACTCTATTGTCGATCCGACAGCCTTTGTTGTATGGAGAAAAAGAGACCCCCGCCGTTCTTTCTGCCTCACACACACACACACACACACACCCACACATACTACACGCACATTCCACAAGCACAGAGGTCAAAGGGTGCAGCTGCCTCAATAAAGCAACGGGAGTGTGTGTGCGTGTCTTAAAAAGAGAGTAAGTGGGGGAGTGAGGGAGGTGGCGGATTCATTTTTACTTTTTTCCTCTTTTCTGGGCTGAAAGAGCGAGTGAGGGCGGGAGAAGAACAGGGCAGCTATTCTGCTGCTGAAGGACTCTTATCATTCGGGGAATTTTTGAGAAAACTTTTCAAATTGAATTTTGAGGCTTTGTGGGGTCCGTTATTGTCTTATTGTGTCCACTCGGCTAACGATTTTGTCTCGTTTTCCCGTGACATCTTTTTCCAGTGTTAACGAAACCCCACAGAATTGAACACTTTTCCTGTGAGACTTGAAAAAAAAAAAAAAATGAAGAAATCCCTCCAGACGGAGGCCGTATTGATTTTTGTTGTTGTTGTTGTGCTATCTCAGGGTGTTGAAGTGTTAAAGCAGGGTGAGACTGACCTCAGGTCACTGGGCATCAAAACAGGTTGCTGGGCCGTGAGATGGACGCTTGGTTTAGAAACCGCATGCTAAGCGGACGCTCTAGAGGCAGTGTCCTCCTGTCCAACCTGAAAGATACTAAATGATAATAGGGTTTAGAAACAGACAAACTGAACATACTGAATGACAGAAAACAAACAATAACAGATAAAAAGGGGGGGAAAGTAGTTCTGTTGGCTTCTCAATCCCTTCACTCATTCATTGTGACTAAAGTTTGATGGCAAAATACAGTAATATTGTGAAATATATATATAAAAAAACTGATTCCTATTTTCAAAATGTGATTTATTCCTTTGATGCAAAGCTAAATTTTCAGCATCATTACTCCAGTCTTCAGTGTCACATGATCCTTCAGAAATCACTCTAATATGATGATTTGCTGCTCAAGAAACATTTAATATCAATGATGAAAACAGTTGTGCTGTTTAATACTCCACCAAAAAACCATTCAGGATTCCACAAACCATTCTTTGATGAATAGAAATTTCAACAGCATTTATTTGTAACATTGCAAATGTCTTTACTGTTGCTTTTGATCAATTTAATGTGTCCTTGCTGAATAAAAGATTTATCTTTTAGAAAAACAATCTTACTGACGCCAAACATTAGTGTGCAACAAGGAAAAACTGTATTCTATCCATCAAGAACTGACTGGACCTTGAAAAGTGGGTGTTTAATACCAGAATGTCAATTCTGACATTAATCATAAAGGATTAATGGTATGTTTACACGACGATGATGTACTAAAAATAGTTTTTCGCGTACAGGCGACAACGCTGTCAAAGCGATCCCCGTTCACACGGATCCACAGAAACGACTAAAACGCTGTATTATTCATGCCAGGCCAGTAGTTGGCGATGTCACTTTGTAATGAAACACTACACGTCTATAGACTGAAAAAGTAACACGCATGCTCATGATGTCACCGTTTTCATAAATTCACGTTTTTGTAATTTACGTTGACAATAACCGGCTTTGAAACCCCCAGGCCTCCAAAATGCATTGTCATGAAAATAAATGGCTAAAATGTATAAAAACTTTTCCGTTTTTAGTTGAAAACAGTGTTGTGTAAATGGCCCCTGAGTTTTCGTCCAAGGAATCAGGCCATATTTATTTGAGCCTCTACCAACTGGGACACAAGATGTGCAGAATGAAGGTCAAGTTCACCCTTGAGAGCATATTGATGTATTCAGCCTCTGCTGTAACCTTTACATTTATGCAATTACATAAATTGATCTACAGTGCATTTAAGGAACACATTTTATTAGTGCATGAGTTCTCGGAGACTTAAACCCATAACTTGGGTATTGCTGCTGCACTGTTAAAAAAAAACAGTTGTTTCAACTTAAAAAAAGTAAGGGTACCACTTTATTTTACACTTGATTTTATCATTTCAATAACTGGGTAATAACTAAAGTCCCTTTAAGACGACCTTGCGGACGTGCAAGTGCAGCTCCTTGCTCTTTGAATGGGGAAACACCAAAAATGTTCGCCAAGCTTATGATTAAATTTCATATTTGAAATCATCAATGAAATCTGACAATAACTGTCTAATAAATTTTGCTTCTAAACGCTCGAATCATGACAGAAACGACATTAATTCAGGCTGGATCAAGCTAATGCGCATGCACTTTTCCCCATTCAAAACAATACGAGTGACGCGTCTTGTGTTATTCTATAGTCTTTGGTAATAACTAGGTACTAAACCTAAATCTAACCCTAAACCTAACCTTAACCCATGTAGTTACCTTATATTACCAGTACTTTCAAGTACACGCAAGTTCACATAAAGTGCAACCAAAGTAAATGTTCATGCTGCCTTAAAATGTTGAGTTTAGTCAACTCAAATATCCAAGTTGTCACTTAGCACGACTTCACATTTCAAGTTGACTTAACTTCAAATTTTAAGGAAGCACACTAGTTGAAACAACGTTACCTGAGCTCCAGGAACGCTTTAGACTGTAACCAGTTTTAAATTACGGCTTGGCAAGATTATAAAAATGCTAAATAATAGCCTAGAACCATGTCTAACTTGTAGCTATTAGCCTAAACACCGGTCTTAGTGACATCAGACGAAAAGGAAAGTCGATTAGAGACAGAGCAAGACTTTTACTTATTTTGAACCACTGATCACAGAGTACACGTTGTTCCGAAGAAGACCAGACACTTGAGGCAAAAGGACAATTTTGATTTCTCCTCGACTCGAATAACAAAAGAAACCAAAAGTATCAAAGATGAAAGAAACACTCTAGATACAATGTGAATGAATGATGGATGAGATCATGGGACCACCATGCAATTTTCTGTGTGAATATCCAAGGGCAAACGATTACCCATAACTCCCGGCGATGTTTCCGGATGCTATCATATAGATCTGAGGGGTTTGCGAAAGTAAAGTGGTAGAGAGAACATGAGACTGTGTGGGTGTATGAACTGTATTGTGTCGGATACTCGGCTGGTATCATTTTGTGTCGTGTTAATAAATTAATCATCTGAAATGAACACCCTTTAACGACCCCCCCCCCCCCTCTCTCTCTCTCTCTCTCTCTCCCCAGTTCTGTTGCTTTATCAGCGTCATTTTTGCCAGCCCAGCTGCACTTGTCATCGGCCCCATTATTAACTGTACCAGTTTGTTTTTCTCTCTCCTACAACATAAAAAATGCAAGGCTTTATCGAGAGAGGGAGGAGAACATGTCGAAAGAAGGAGAAGAAAGAGAGAGGGAGGAGAACATGTCGAAAGGAGGAGAAGAAAGGAGTGAGAGAGAGAGAGAATGCCGCTGTCAGAGATCAGAGCTGTGGTGGCTGAGACCGAAGCAGAGATTAAGCAGAGGGGTTCCTGGTGACGACTTAAAGACCCGTCTTTTCATCAGTCGCTTCCAGTCCACGCTGCCTACAGGTGCAATCAGAGACACTTGACTTTCAGCCCTCACCTTTCCTCACCTCAGCCTTTAGAAAGGAAAACCGGAGGGGAGGTGGCCTGTACTTCATCCTTCCCTTTCCTCTTGTTTCTCTCTATCGCTCATTTTGCGCATTTGATATGCAGATGACCGGCCGGCTATTCAAATGGCCAAATTGCAGGTGGCTAGGAAACCATATCTCGCTCTCTCTGACCTTCAGGAGGGTCCCCATAGCAACGCCGTCTTAAGGCTCCCGTGGCGACATTCAAGTCAAGCGCGCCGGTCTTCTGGATTTTTAGCCTTGCCGCCAAAACCTGTTCAAATCTGATTATAGAGGATTATCTCCTAATTGATTTCACTCCAGGCCAAGTTTGAGTTTTTTTTTTTTCTTTAATAACACAACTGAAACTGTGCTCTACTTCACAGAAAAGCACAGCTGTTGGCAGGAAGAAAGCATTATGTGTATTAATTCATGTTAGGTGTATTAAAAAGACTAAGTTACAAGCATATGTTTGTAAATTTGACAGACAGACCAACCCAAATATAAGTATACATAATTATACAAGGCAAAGACATATATGCGTGTAGTGTGTAGTAGAATTTATAAATTATATGTGTAAACATTTTCTTTAATTATAATGGTTTGTGTAAAAGATTGACTGGAGTTATGAAATTGCAGATCAAAAGTCTTGAGAATTAGCACCGTGCTGGGCCTGTGATGATAACTTTCAAATTTAATGCTTTAATGGCTATGATCCTCAGAAACTGCAAATAAAAAAATCCATTCAACAGAGGTATTACGGCATTGATATCATTATGTGAGACATTGGCCTACCTTGACAATATTTAGTATAGATCAAAAAGAATCAAGTGTCGCGCGCCTCATAAAATGACGTCATCAAAACAACCAGCTATCATTCAACTGTCATTGTCCTTGTGAAACACAGGAGATAATATTTATCTCACGCACCACAGTACTCTACTCACATTAATGGGGCACTGATGTTCTTGTGAGATCATGATGTCCTAGTACTTTGACTCGAGGCGCAGCACACAATGAATGAACATCAGATTTTGCACCAGATTTGGGAGAAAGCCTAACGGCTAACTTGGATCACGTGTGCCTTGATAACCAATCACATTACCGCCTCGTTCAGAGTAATCATCCCTGTCGCGGAGGACATTGAAAGGAAATTCAACACAGGTGATTCATGTTTCTTAAATATATTAAAATATAGAACTTTAATACAGGTGCGTTTGAATTGAGCAGACCGATCATGTAGTCTGAAAATTCTTTTGGTGTGATTTCAAACTGATTTTTTATTTATTTATTTTTTAAAGTGTATGCTATGTTGTTGCAGTAGGTTGTAAGGCCGCAAATGTCGATGCATTCATTAAATAACTATTAAACTGAATAAAATGTCTAATTGGAAAAAATATATATCAAATTAAAACTGTACCAAAGTTTAATTTTATTAAAAAAATAATTTTCTCTAAATAATGTGGTTATGAAATTCAATACAGCCTATCTTTCAAAGAAAGCTTAGCATTATTTGGTGTTTTTCCTTTTTTTTGTGGATTTATATGTTGCATGTTTTAGAGTTTAGCATATAATTAATATAAGTTCGAATAATCCTGTGTGTTCAACTGGAAAAAAGTAACCACTTAGAGACAGCAATGAGATAAAATGAGCTCAAACCTTTCTGGTTAAAATTCTTCTTTAAAACCTATTCATCTGAGCTATGCAATCCACATTCATTTTATCACTCAACTGACTGTTCGTAAGCAATTGCCATTTTATAACCAAAGAAAACATTGAGAAATTATAAGTTGAGAAATTCCCTGAGCAAACACTAGGCAATTAAACATTCCTCTGGGTCATTAATAGCATACAAGTTCATTTTAGAAAAATGATTACACAATAAAAGATGACCGCAGAAGCCTATAAGGACATTTTTAAATGTTTTTCTTTCTCTCCCTTGTGATCCAGAACCTTCCCTTTCGCACCTAAATCTTGTTACACCAATGAGAGGATTGGGGCTCGACATAAGCATTCCCAGGCCAATAATACAGTCCTCGCCTCAGCATCACCTGTAACTGCGTGCCAACCTCGCGGGGACAATCACTACCAGATTTCGTGAGTTTTCATAAATATGAAATTGTTGCCAGAAGGCAATGGTTGCTTTGGCAACTGAATGGTTTTTCGGAAAGCATACAGAAGGATCTAAAGGATAGCAATAAAAGAGAAAGACAGATACAGTCTTAAATAAATAATATGAGAAAATATATTTCTGTGTGCTTAAAGAACACTCTCATTGCTCTACTGGCAACGGATGGCGACTGTAAAAGCCAGTGTTTTACTTTATAGAAGATGAAATACCAGGACTGATGGTAGTGTGGAAAGAAAAATGAAGGGCTTTAAAGGGACAGTTCACCCAAAAATGACAATTCTGTCATTATTTATTCACCCTCATGTCATTCCAAACCCATAAGACTTTCGTTCATCTTCGAAACACAAATGAAGATCTTTTTAATGAAATCTGAGAGCTTTCTGTCCCTCCATTGACAGCTACACAACTGACACTTTGACGCTTCAAAAAGTTCATAAAGAGACTTGTATTCACATCTAAACATTGATCAGTGAACATAAACAGAAGTTCAACCGAACCTGCTTGACGTGTGAAAACAAACCTCATTGGTTCTTGCTGAAACTCAAACGTGATGCGTAACACGAGAATGAACCTCATTGGTTTTCACACGTCAAGCGAACATGCTTGAGCTTCCGTTTGCCACGACTGATGTGTGTGTTGATGAATGTTTATATGTGAATAAAAGCCTAAATTAAATCTGTTCATCATATAAAGCGATCGAGTCTCTTCAGAAATTTTGGACTAAACCGCTCAATTCATATGGATTAGTTTTATTAACTTTTTGAAGCGTCAAAGTGTCAGTTGTGTAGCTGTCAATGGAGGGACAGAAAGCTCTCAGATTTCATCAAAAAGATCTTCATTTGTGTTCTGAAGATGAACAAAAGTCTTAATTTTAATTTTTGGGTAAACTATCCTTTAAATTGTTCTCATGTTCAGTGCAAGTCCACAAAACTCAATGCATACAAACACGAGCACAGTAAAGAAAATCCAAGAATGCGTTGTAAAGATTTTTTTTGTGTGTTTTTTAATCAACATTTCTTCAAAGGAATGTATTAGTTGTTTAACCCTTTTAAAGGCATGTATGCAGGAGGGAAAACAAGAGAGGGGTCGTGAGAGGGGGGGAGATGGAGGAATGGACACAGAAAAGAAAACATCACACACAAACATGGTGTTTTACAAACGTCTGAACACATCACTGGAGAGGAATGGAGGTCTTTAAAGTGGCCGCCACCCGCTGGCTATTGGCACAGAGAAACACGTACACACAACTGAAGCGTTCTCTAAAAAAATACACACTTTGTGGTTCCGTCCCCGCTTGTGTCTGCGTACAGAATACTGGTCCCAGCGTTCGTGGCGAAAGCAAGTGCACAAAGAACCGCTCGATGTGAAAGACAGAAGATGGACCTTTCTGGGGCCAGATGTTCGATAAACGAGACCTAAAAAAGGGAGGATGGTGAGCAGAGAGAGTTCGTGTCTCCTCATGTGTCCTCGAACGTTCCCCTTCCACGTCGGTCCGTCTTCGAACGATGTCCACGTGTGTTTCGGACATATACGCACACCTGCACGCACACACACGTATCCAAGTCCATGTGCACAGGGGCAGAGACATGGCTTACGCTGATTGTTTTAGTAAATGCAACAGAATTCGAACAGAAACCGAACGCTTAAATATGTATGAAACAGCTCACGAATACAACAGCGCCGAACAAATGAAACACCTCCACATTTTAGGCATCTTGATATTGAAGTAACAAAATCCAAATTTGCGTGTAAGAAGAAAACATCAATGTGACAGGAAAACAATGTCGTCTTTTTTTTTTTCTCACAGTCTTGATGCACCAGAGTGATACAAAACTAAATGCTTTTTGAGAGACAAATATTGAAGCTTTCTAGGCAGATTGAAAACAGTAACAGATTGTTCAAGTCCCAACGTCACAAATCACATCTGCAAAATAAGACCCCTAACATATTTGGGTATGAATGGCTTGTTATTATGTGCGTGTGTGCGGTGTATTTCTTAGCGATAACATTCTTTTACACGCATACAAAACACACTGTGACAATGGCAGTGAAAAAGAACACAATTTGTACTCCCTAAGGCCAGAAACATATTCTACGCAAGTATGCGAACACGGATGCTAATGCCTGGTCAACACATTGAACAAACGTGAACGAAGCTTAGCTGTTTTCAGACTAGCATACTAGCTTACTACTCTTACTATGGAGCCCTGCTCATTGCATGCAAAACAAGTGGCAGTGAATTTAGAATTTCTTCCCATGACTTATTCATTTTGAGGCCATGTTTTATTAATTTGCATCATTTTTAATTAAATTGTGGTCATAATATTAATAAGATATTTAGTTTTTCCCCCTGCATGTCATTCCATAAAGCTCATTTTTCTCTGCTAATTAGCTAAAGCTAGAAAAAGTCTGCACTCATAATAGTAGCTTATTAGTATGCCATTTTGAATTTCAGAAGAAATAGTACATACTATATGATATAACTAGCCTAGTGAGATTGGCTGCGTCCGAAATACTCTCTTGAATAGGTACTTATTTTGAATAAGTAATTATTTCACAGCCGCTAAAAAAGTATGTTCTGGTATGAGAGTGTGTAGTATGAATGTAATCCGGATGTACTACATTCACTATGTTGTGATTATCATGTGACCTAGAGCGTAAGTTGTGTTTCATAAACATATTCACTCGCTTCACTGCCATTCATAAATCCTCTCCTGTGGCCTCATGGGATAGTAAAGTGAAGTCGGAAGGTCATCCGTGAACTTTCTGCCTACTCTTTTACGAGTGAATTCTGACATACTTCTTTGGTCACATACTGTTTTTCATCTACTATATAGAAGGGAAGTATGCAATTTTGGATGCAGCCATTGTTTCCCAAACTATTGATCTGCCGTGACAGAGAAAACTGACCGTAGAAGAAGACAGTTTATGCTAATACTTGCTATAGCGGCCACTTTGAGAATGCAATTGAATTCTGGCACATTTAAAATCACTTAATAATTGAGTTCTGGCACATTGCGGGATGCAACGACGTGCTAGGAGCATTTGCATTCACATACTTGCATAGAGTATGTTGCAGGCCTAAGAGAGAGATTTCATTGGCACTAACTGAGATAAACACACAGCTAGTTACAAAGCTGCAATGATTGTGTGTGTGTGTGTGTGTGTGTGTGTGTGTGTGTGAGAGAGAGAGAGAGAGAAAGGCAAAGAGAGGAGAGAAAGAGAATGCGAACGAACAATGCTAATCACGACGTTTGTTGGGGTAACCAGCATATACGCCCAATCAGAATGGCTTTTGATTGAGATTTGGAGGTGTGCATGTGTGTGTGTGTGTGTGTGTGTGTGTGTGTGATGAAAATCTCTTTACAAGAGCTTTTCTGTGTGCCATGGCCATTGAGCCGATCTCCGAGTGTGTGTGTGTGTGTGTGTGTGTCCGAACACGTCTACATTAAATTGAGACGAGCCCGCAGATACTCAAGAATTTGAAACGAGTCTAGAAATATTTCCACTTCACTTCATGTGAACAAAAAAGAGCACTGTGTGTCTGTAAAAGAGTAATTCTGTGTGTCCATCTATCCTGTTGTCCATCTGAGAGAATGAGTTCCTTTCTTCCCCTCATCTGTCTCTTTGTACCTCAGAAGACCACTGCGCCCAGATCTGCCTCTTCCACAGTTTCAGACGAGTTTAATAAAAACCTCTCTCTCTCTCTCTTTCCTCCTTTAAGCATCTTTCAACTTTTCTTCTCTTCCTCCACCTCCACCTCCCCTATTTTTTTCTTTTAATGTGATTCTTCCATAGTTTCACAGTCGTTCTAGAAGTTTCCTCGCTCGTGCGTTTGCTTTCCCAACAGGCGGTGTTCGCATTCTTTTCTTTTTATTTCACCCCCCTTCCATTTCTTGCCTCCTCTCTGGGTTTTTTCCCTTATTTCCAAGCGTCTTTAAAAATAATAATAAAAAAGCGTTCTCGGATTGTTCTACCTCAACACATTCACAAACGAGGTCTAGCTTCAAAACTACATCAGAGTACAAGGAGCTATAAAAATATATGTGTAGAACGGAGGAGACTCCTGGGAAAGAGGAAAACGAGGGGGAACCAAACAAACTTGGTGTCTGCAACACAATGAAAAGCATTAAATTAATTTACAACTCAAAAAGGGAAAGAAACAAGGTCAGCATGTCATAAAAAAAAAAATAGGAAAACAAAAATTAGGCCTAGCAAACTGTAACTTTACATGAAAAAAAAAAAATCTAAAAATTATTTTACGGAGTATTCATATATAATTATAATCTATGTGTTGAAAGCGATAAAAAAACTTTTTTGATGTTCGCTCATATTTTTGTGTTTTGGTTTTGAAACAGTCTAACAAACACACGCGCCCTTGCTCACGCTAACACTGTACTCAATCACACACTCATCCACGCACAAAAACACTTGCGAGTTGTATTGAAGCCCGCCGGTCGCAACGTGTGCGACTGCAGTGTTGGAATATTTATCCTACACACTCACAAAATACACACGTTATTAAAATATACAAGATTCTCCACGCCACTACAACTCCACCAATCAAACACATGGGTCCTAGATCACGTGACTGCAGCCCTGTGTGACGATTGGCTGAATTAATGGCCCCTCCCCCATCACGAAGGAGTTTAATACAAACTAGATTGCTATTTGTGAGTAGATGTAGCATTCGAAGTCAGAGTTCACGTGTTGTCTTTGTAGGTTTGGACAAGTTTTCCTTTTTTTCTTTTTTCTGTTTTTATAGTCTGTTTTTTGCAAGTACATCAGGAAAAGTTTTGATGCTTGTGCTCCAGAACGCCTCCCACAAAAGGAGTCTATGTTTTTTCAGTTGGGCTGAATCACTCCAGGAGGTTTTCTCTAGCTTTAAGAACTTTTCCCCATGTGGGACGTTAGAGAGAGGGAGGCCCTCACAACAGGACATCCTCTCTCTCTCAACAAAAGGCCGAAGTTGGGGGGAGTGACGAGGAATGATAACACACACGCAGACACACTCCACCAGGAATGGTTAGTGTGTCGGAGAAATGCGTGTGAAGGTAAAAGGATCTACGGGGATGCAGACTCTGGGGGGCGGGGCTTGTGGGGCGTGGTTTAGGTAGTCGTTTAAGGTGGGTGTGGTCTTGGCGGATGTTGTCGGTAAGGTCGTCTCCGGTTCTCATACTTTATAGTAGATGTTGGCAGGACTCTGAGGAGGCATCTCCTGTACGATGTAGACCGGATGGCCGTAGTCCCCGCTCACTTTCTCGTAGTGCGGGCAGTAGGCGGAGTCAGAAGTCCGCAGCGGGATGATGATGTCGCTAGGCTCGGAGCCGTTGTTGTTGCCGCCTCCTACGCCCCCACCGCAGCCCCGCTTGGGCGAGGTCAGGGAGGACAGGGAGAGGGGAGGGTGGTGCGATTCTGAATGCTTGGCATGTCGGCGCCGGTAGCACACCACGCAGATCACGGCGGTCACGAGCAGGAGGAAAGCCGAACCGCCGGCCGCACCTGCGATAACAGCGATGTTGGAGGGAGGGAGGGGGCCGTTTTCTCCACCGGGACTTCTGGGAGGAATTCTGGGATGTGTGTTGTTTCCAGCACCTGCAAAACAAAGTGAAGAATTTGATCAATTCCAGATATATAGGGCCCTATTTTAACGATTTAAGCGCATGGTCTAAGTGCACTCAGGGCGAGTCCGAATCCACTTTTGCTAGTTTAATGATGGGAAAAATGGTCGGCGCGCCCAGTGCATGGTCTAAAACGGTTGTCCCTATTCTCTTAATGAGCATTTGGTGTGTTTTGGGCTTTACATGCAATAAACCAATCAGAGTCTCATCTCCTATTCCCTTTAAAAGCCAGTTGCGCTCGTGCTATGGCAGATTCGCTATTTACATGGTGGAATTTGCAGCAGAAAGACTGAACGCTTCTCTAGCGAGGAAACGGATCTGCTCGCGCTCGAGGTGAAAGCGCGTGAGCAGACCATCTACGGGACAAAGTGTACGCGCGTTGTGGATCCGCCTACAGGCGCATATTACTAACGCGCTCTTTAAATAACAAAAACATTTTTGCACCATTGACTTTAGACCAGGTTTTTATTGGTCAATGGCGCAGTCTATTTCTGTTGCCTCAAAATATCAACGCGCCAGAACACACCTTGTTTTCAGACCAGCACGCCCATGGACGCACAAATGCATTTGCTATTCAAATAACGTGGTGCAGGACATGAAAATGATAACTGCGTCAGGCTGAAACTAGCAAAAAACACTTACGTCGTGCCAGGTGCCATTTTTGCACTGGGTGTATTATAGGGCCCATAGAGAGACTCCATATATATGCAACCTGCTCCATCATTTTGAATCATTATGACTCAGTAATAAATGATTTAGATATAATAATTTAAATGGTGGCTGTCATAAAAACTCTTTTGCTTAAAGCATTTTTGAATAGAGGTTAGAGATTTATTCTAACAGACTATCATCCAAATTAATACTTTCACTCAACAAGGACGCATTAAATTGATCAAAAGTGACAGTAAAGACCTTTATGCTGTTACAAAAGATTTCTATTTCAACTAAATGCTGTTCTTTTGAACTTTTCTGAACTTTTTATTTATCAAAGAATTTTATTTATTTTTTTACTTATATGGTTTCTATTCAACGGTAGTGTACATTGCTAACAGGTAAAAATAAGTAAAAATAAAATGCATATATTTAATATTAATGATTTTATTGATAAGCATTTTTTTAGCTAACTAACAAGCTATGGACGCTGAATTAGTTCCAGCAATGCAGCAATCTGTCACACCACATTTAAGTGACAAAACAACATTTATGCTCTGAATATCATAATAAAAAGGGCACAAAAATAACCTATTTTCATGCAACTTCCAGCAAAATGATGGAAGTCACATGTTGCTTCCTTGAACAAACTTCACACAAGTCCTGTAAATTGACGGCCCTTGGCTAAGCAGAGTTTTCTGAAGTTCAGTGCTTTTTGTCAGGGAAACTTTCTGGATCGCATTTGGTGATGACACCCATTAGTGAGATGACCACCTTTAACTTGTTCCCGTATTGGAGTGTGGACTCAGAGAAGTGCCCTCTGACACTTACATGAGTATTAGTCTGATGTAGCGGGTTCATTAGCGCAGCCACATCCTGCCCTCTGGCATCGCCTATCTCTCTCTTCCTCGCCATCTGATGGGCTAGTTAATGACTTTAACCAATCAAATGGAACAAATTAAACGGGACCAGTCATCTAACCCCTTGATTGGCTTGTTCATGTCCTTAACAGATCAGACTGAACCAATTAGAGCCCTCCGTGTTCACTCGAACTGTCAGAAATCGGAATAAAGTTGTTGTAATAAAGGATGTTGTAAAGTACTGGACTTTTCTATGAACTCGCTGACCAGTGACTCAGATCACAGTGAGTCAAGGTGGATTGGGTTTCCGCAAACATGCGCGTTTTGGCACATGTAAACCGGTGGTCAGCCGCTGTGGTCTGGCAGTGGAGACGTGAACCACAATCATCAGACCGTTGAGTTGAAAAAATGTGTATTTGGATACAGCATTAAGTCCTGTTCACATCAAGTACGAAATGCAGAAGTGACACAAATGGCAGACAAAAGGTCTATTCAAATGGAGAGTAAACTGGAAAAACTTCCCATAATCAGGCAAAGTTTTGTCTCCAGTATGAATAGTTTCATAGAAGTGCTCCCTTTTTTAATTCAAAGTTGTTGTTTTTTTTTAGTGAATATCCATGCTGAATATTTCCTCTGTGTGAATAGGCCTTTACAGTACTTGCAGACGAGGCTTCACCATGAATTATTCTTAATACAGCAAAGTTTTTTTTGCTGCCGAAAGTTGTTTATCGTTACAGATTTTTTGCCCTAAAAGCTGTTAAACACTCAGAGGACACACCAGGGAGCAGCAGCTCTAAATGTTCTCTTAAAAAACATAATACTGTAAATAACCTTTTTTTTCTACACATGGAAACATGAGCTGTGCTTTATGTGCTGCAGCTTTACACATCGAGTATTTAGCCTCTTCTATGAACAACAGCTGAGAGAGCATTTTAATAGATGTGGGATCTATGAGGCTATATTAGTCATTTATCTTTACATAACGGGATTATGGCGTGTGGGAGGCATTTCGCAGGGGAAATGAAAGCCAATCTAAACGCTGTGGCTTGATTGGGCTCTTTAAGATGAAGAACCTGAGCGAGTACAAAACCTCACAATAGAGATGTGCTAGATAACCACCACATGGTCATTCTCAAAGGTCAACTGGCTTACTATATAAAGACTTTATTGCTTGGTTTCACAGACAAGGCGAAAGCCTAGTCCAGACTAAAATGCATGTTTGAGCTGTTTTAACTGAAAGCAACTTGCACTGACATATCTTAAAATATGCCAGAGCTTTTGTTTTGTCTCAAGGTGCACATCAGGAATGTTTTTTAAGGAACATTTATAAAAACTACTTAAGTGGCCTAGTCCTGGCTTAGTCTATGCCCTATCTGTGAAACTAGGCCTATAGGATATTAAAGAGACAGTTCTTTAAAAAAAACCTGTAGGAGTTTCTTTCTTTTGTAAGTCCAAGCTGTTGTTTTGACACGCTAAATGACGCTAAATGAATGTAAACATATGACTTGGGAGGTATATTCAAAGTCTTCTGAAGACATATGATAGCTTTGAGCTTTAATTTAAGGGATTTTTGGAATGAAAATCTTGCCCTCCATCGCCACATCATGTTTGGTTGCAATTTGGTGACAACAAATTAGCTTGAAATGGCAAATTAAATTAATTTTCTTAGAATAAATACTTCTGGCTTCTTGATTGCAACATTTGAAACATGCTTTTTCCGGAATGCTGCTTTGAAACAATATGTAGTGTATTGTGAAAAGTTTTGAAATGAATTGAAATTGTGGTGTTCACACAAATCATTTGTATGGCTTCAAAAGACAAGAAATATAGGAGTTGTATGGACTATTTTCATGTTATTTTTGACAGCCCGTAGTCATTGTATACTTTTAGTGTATGTATGTTTAGTAATTGGCAGTTTGAAGATTCATAAAAAAAAATTAACATTTTGTGTTTCACATAATAAAGAATTGTTATTTTGGGGGTGAACCGTTCCTTTACGAAGGCTCACTAAAGCTCACGGGCAATGGGAAACACAGATTGGAAAGGTACAACCGGTTTGATTACACACACACTTTTAAATACAAGACATGGAACAAATGTCCATTGTGCTAAGTTAGCTGGACATGGCTGATGTTTCAGTGCGTGTATATGTGTGTGTGCAGTTGTGATCTCTACGGGAGACAATGAGAGCCCCTGCCGAGCGAGGGAATGGTCGGAAATACAGGGATCTGTCTGCAGGCGCTCTCAATTGGCCCATCATTATTCTTGACACAATTCTCTCATTTTCTCTCTCCATCCCTCACTCCTTTCCTCCACCTCCACCTTCGCTCCATGTCTTTATGACTGTCCGTGTTATTTGTGCTCGTAATGACCTGCAGCCCCCAAACCCACCTATACACTCCACCACTCCAACTGATGATAGATAGATAGAATGACAGAACGATAGAACGATCGATAGAACGATAGATAGATAGATAGAATGACAGAACGACAGATAGATAGATAGATAGATAGATAGATAGATAGATAGATAGATAGATAGATAGATTGAATGACAGAACGATAGATAGATAGACAGATAGATAGATAGATAGAATGACAGAACGATAGAACTATCGATAGAACGATAGATAGATAGATAGAATGACAGAACGACAGATAGATAGAACGATAGATAGATAGATAGAATGACAGAACGACAGATAGATAGATAGATAGATAGATAGATTGAATGACAGAACGATAGATAGATAGACAGATAGATAGAATGATAGAACAATAGATAGATAAATAGATAGATAGAATGACAGAACGACAGATAGATAGATAGATAGATAGATAGAATGACAGAACGATAGATAGATAGATAGATAGATAGAATGACAGAACGACAGATAGATAGATAGATAGATAGATAGATGAGACACACTGTAATTTTGTGTGTATATCGAAACGAAAAAACAGAATAAGACACGAGTCACCATTCTTGTGCTCCCAAATGTCATACGAGTGCAAACAAAGAGCGTGAGTAATTTTCTCATTCTATCATCATACACTAATCATCCTCCTCACCCTCCCATTTTCTGTGTCTTTCTTCCTCTCAGGACCAACTAAACCCGGGCCGCTAAACTAATGGCATTAATACGTCTCCGAAACGATCGCTCTCTCTCCTCCTCTCATCCTTTATCCTTCCCTGAGCGGCCATTACCTCCACCGCATTCTGCCTCCGGTTTACAGCTCAGGCCTCCGTGGAAGAGCAGAACAGTGGAAAACAGGGGGAAAATGAGGGAATGTGAGGAGGAGAGAACAAACAGAAGGGTGGAATATATCAAAAAGAACCCGAGCGCCAAGACGCCTGTTTCTCTCTATCCATCTGTCGCTTCCTTCCCTTGTTCCTTTGGTTAGTTCTGTTCTTTTATTAATGTTGTGTCTGTTTGGGATGAGCCGTATCCTCATGATACCGAAGGCAGCTGTGTTTACCTGGATTTGGGTTGTTGATTCGGCCCGCGGGGTCAGGCTTGGGAGATTTGGCCGGCAGACCATACTGACCTATGGACAAACCATTGAGAAAGAGTTTAGTAATAATAATGATTCAGAAATTGTAGTAACATTTCACAGTATTACTCTTTTTACTGTATTTTTGATCAAATAAATGCAGCCTTGGTGAGCATAAGAGACTTCTTTCAAAAACATAAAAAAAAAAAAAAATCTAAATTATTCCAAACTTTTGACCGGTGGTGTATATATCAACTCTATTCAGTACTGAGCAAGTTTACATTAATTCATATGCAAAGATGTTTACCAATCATCAAGACGGCTATTTGCATAAGTATTTCTAAAGGTCACAGAGAGGGTCCAGAAGGTCCTGTAAATTTAAATTACAAACTTTAGGGAAGATAAAAAATAATAAAAGTGCAGAGTGTGGTCGCTTTAAGATGTTTCACACCATAATGTTGCTGTTGAGGGGCTACCACTGAGGTTACAAACACTTTAGACAGCAGACAGACATTTCACACACACACACACACACACACA
Organism: Abramis brama; assembly: GCF_963993115.1. Lineage (NCBI taxonomy): Eukaryota > Metazoa > Chordata > Actinopteri > Cypriniformes > Leuciscidae > Abramis > Abramis brama. Next base: position 13,767,671 of record NC_139965.1, read on the forward strand.
CACACACACACACAGAGAGAGAGTCATCTCTGAGCTTATGGTGAGCTGTCACACTTGTCAAAATGCCATGACAGTCTGTGTGTGTGCGGGCACATCTCATCAGATATCTCCAACCGAAGCGGCTTTTATTTAGATGACAAACAAAACAGACGTGACCTTTCAGCCACGAAGCAGATAACAACTACAGTGAGAGAGCAAGAGTGAAAAAGAGAAACAGAACGGGATTTTTATGGAAAGTCAAAAATGTTTCTGGGAAAAAAATAATAATGCTTTATTTATAGATGGAGACAGGAAAAAATAAATAATAATAAAAAAGAAAAACAATAAAATGTTTCATAGCTATGTTGAATCCTCTTTCATTGAACAGTGTAGTGTGATAGGCATGACTGATAAATAACAATAAACACACTCTAAACTAAACAGACACGAGTGTGTGTGTGTGTGTGGTATACAGTTACGGCTCACGGAGTTGTGTCCACAGTCTGTTGGGATTCACTTACCGCTGTTGTCCTGAGTTTAATAATAAAAACTAACAAGGGTACGACAGAGTTTGTGTTTGTGTGTAAACAACAGCTATTGGTCACGAGCGTGGTCATCTGTGCCACTGAGAGAAACGCAAATCCAGCATCCGTAACTGTTTCAGGCGAACAACCCCCTGGCTTTGTCTGCCGATACGCTCCCGAGAGTGTGTGTGTGTGTGTGCGCGTGTGTGTGTGTTACTCACTCTGTCCCACTTTCAGCACCACCTTCATGCCCCGTGTAGCACAAACTCCTCCTCTCATGCTCTCCAGCCCCTGACGCGTCCCGTCTGATGTAGCTGTGAAAGAAAAGAAGAGATTTTATTATTTTTATATCATACACAAAGCAATAAATCAACCATTCAAAAAAATATATATATGTCTTAATGTTTTTATTTAGTCTTTTATGACATTTTCTCAAGTAAAAAAATAAATAAAATATACACAGAAATATATATTTTTAAAAAGAGATAAATATTTGAAATGCAACACTGCATTAAATATTCAGCATTGTTTTCATAGATTGTATCCTGAATATACTTCTATTTTTGTCTTTTTTTTTACAAGTGTATTTGTGTCTCACTGCAATAGCAGATTTTTTCACTTGTTTTAAACCTGTTTTTTACTTAAAACTAGTAACAAAATCTGTCAGTGCAGACAAAATACATTTGTATTAAAGATACGTACATTCTCTGAACACAAGTCTTAATATCTTATGCAGTGTTGCTTCTCAAGTGCGTTTCTCTCATTTTAAAGGGAAACTAAACTATTTAAGATTTTTTTGCAGTCTGTCTGAACTGATACTTCCACAAATATATCCAGAGATATTGTGCATATAACCTAGTAGAAGTAAGTAGTTATTTTGAATTTAAAATTATATTCTCAATCCAAGTTTGAGTAAAAATGTGGCAGTCTTACAAGACAGATGTTAACAATAGCAGGGCTTTTTCCCGTAAAATGAATTTTTGTCCCGCCAAAGCTTTATTTGGTAATCTAATGTGATATTTGAGATAACTGCTGTACTTGTGATGTCGGCATAGCAAGCTCTATTTACAAGCTTAAAGGTGCAGTATGTAAGAATGACAACTAGTGGTCGAAATAGGTACTGCAGTCGAATTAAAAATATCGGACATCGTCGTTTCTCCCGCCTCCTGCTCCTCAGACTGGACGGCGCTCACACGGGTTGCCAGTTTGAGCACACGCAACAAGAACGAGCGCAATGGACACAGACCAAAGCAAAAACAAACATTCCAGCCTGGAAACGCAATTTCAAAGTAAAATAACTGGCTGTAGAAGAGTTTTTCAGTGAAACGAGTATGTGGACTTAGCATGTTTCCTCAATATATGCAAACAGATTATGGTATTTTTATGCTTTAGTAGAGTGAAAAAGGTACATACAGCACCTGTAAGGCGTTGTGCTCTGGTTGTATAAAGCACATTTTGGCAAATTGTCATCTGAGTATTATATGCATACAGAAAATGTACCCAGTGTTCACTGTGCATACAACCTGTATGCTAACAAAAACAGTACGTGTATGCTGTCGTGAACAGACTCTCAGACACAGATCTGATACTGTAGTAATAGTTCCCACTGACACACATATATTTGATCTAATGTGGATTAACACGTAGAAATGTCACTCTGCATCATGGTGCTGCTCTAATGAGGCCTAATTTCCGGTCCCAGAGGAGGTCATTTAACTTCCTAAAACGCCTTTAACTGCATCCATCACTCACACACACACAAACTCGCTCAATCCAGGACTCATTTCACTTCCTCCAGAACGCTGACAGGATTTTGAGGAATGATATTGTGGACCTGCAGTAAGTGGGCCAGCGATGGCCGGTCCTGATGTGGAGTGGGCTACAGGTGATGCTGTGTGAGATGCATGTGGGCTGAAGTGAGCTAAGAGAGGACGATGGCTGGTTACATGTGGGCCAAAGACAGGACAGGACAGCTTGTCCTTGGTAATAAGGTCTGGCCATCTTAAATGAGAGAGAGAGAAATAATGACCTGATGTAAGTGAGAGTGCCAGATCTTATTTACTGAAGGATGGAGTGAGAGAGAGACTGAGAGAAAATGAAATGGAGGTCAGACACACCTCTGTCCTTCATGTGAATAATATTTAGTGTCTTATGATTCATTCATTTATTTGACTTTTTGAACAATTTTTTCTGTTTCTGAAATAAATAACCCTGGGCAGCAAAATAACATTCCTACCAATGACTGACGGAGGGTGTGAAAAAAAAGAGACCTTCACACTTTCATCCCGTGCTCTCAGCCTCATCGAAAGATGGTCAAGGTTAACTGTAACCCTAAAACATCTAGATATTCTGAGACAGTCTGTAAGATGGAGAGAGAGAGAGAGAGAGACACTGATGCTCTGTGACAAGCTGTTGCTGATGTGATTGAGAATAGAGATGATAGGAGGTGATGGAAAGACCAAATGTGTGAGTGGACAACAGAAAAGAAAGAGTGGAGAGAGAGAGAGAGAGAGAGAGAGAGGGAATGTGAATGTAAAGGTGAGGTACTGAAAGGTCTTGGAGCAGAGAAAAAGAAAAGAGGAGAAACAAAAGGCAAACAAGAACAATACTTGTAAGTAGCAAAGCTGAACCTTTGGCAATCCTTTAAAGATAAATGGAGCACAGAGAGAGAGAGAGAGATATAAAGAGGTAAAAATGGGATGAGAGAGGCTGATGGAAACACGAGGACTAGAGAGGGAGAAAGAAAGAATAGAGACAGGATGAGTAATTGAGACTATGATCGGCAGTGATGGCGGGATGAGGAGAAATGGAGGATGGAGAGGCGGAGGAACACCATTCTCCAAGTCTCATAAAACAGGAACAGAAAGAAACGAAGGGCAGAAGTCATGGAGAAACATCGCAGTCTTTTGTTCTTAATGACTGTGTGTATTTTATTCACATCAGTGTGTGTATTTCTCCACGATGAGAGTGAAACATTTGACAGTAGCAGCTGCATGTCACAAAGATTCAAGAGAGAAGAACTGATAAAAAGAATGACGTGTAAAGGCCAGAAGAGCGATTTATTGAACAAAACAAGGAACAAATGCAGACGAGGAGGCTCTGAGTGTGTGTGTGTGTGTGTGTGCGTGTGTGTGTGCATCTCCCACGCATGTGTTTATGTAAAGGGGTTCTGGGATGCCTCTTGTCGCACTAATGATGGTGATAAAGCGCAAGTCAGTCAGACGTGTGTGTTATGTGTGGGCGTTATCCCACGGCTATTATTGTGGAAGCACATTTGTGTGTGTGTGTGTGTGTGTGTGTGTGTGTGTATTTGTGTTGCATGCATGTTAGATATATTTTTCACGGCAGAGTCTAAATCATCATAAATATTCAAATCTGTGAGTTAAAGGAATATTTTGGAATTTGATTACCATAGACAAGCATTTTAAACCTCATAAATGAACATCCGTGTAAAAATTACGCTTTCATTTTCTCACCCTCATTTCATTACATATATGCATAATTTTATTTTTTTCCATGCAACATAAAAGAAGAGTGTTAGCAGAGTGTTCACGCTGCTCTTGCTCATACAGTGAAAGTAACGGGTGAAAAATGACCATATCAGCATCGTGAAAGTACTTCATATGACAATTTTTAAGTCTTCTGAATCCATAGATTTCGTGTTAAATACATAACATTTTAATATTAATTTAAATATTTGCAGCAAATCCAGTAATGTTATCGTTAACAAAATAAAACTATTAAAAATTATTTTTGTTCATTGAAATAAAGCTAAAAGAAAAGAAAATTAAAATATTAGATGAAAAACAAAAGAGGAAGTGCAAAATTAATAAAACTAAAACTGAAATAAATATGCATTAAAGTTAAATATAAATATAAAAAAGTAATAATGACAAAAGCACAAAGTAAAAATAATATTTTGTTTTAATGAAAACTGAAAATATACAATTAAAGCTAATTCAAAATATGAATAACAACAAATAATTCTAAAAAGACACACTTGAAATCTCATGAATATTCATGTGCATTGAAATATGGCACATCGAGACGTATCACAACAGCTTTGACATCAGGGATTGATTATAATGTGCCTTGAAACAGTTTTGAATATGCAAATATTTAAATCACACTGATGGGATTTAAGAGCTATGACAGAAGGTAAGATTTTCAATCAATACTTAAATTAGGATCTTTTCTATTGAATGTTTATGTTTCCTCCCGCCCACTTCCATTTAAAACTACATATATATATATAGAGAGAGAGAGAGAGAGAGAGAAAGAGAGAATCACATGTTTTTTTGTTTCAAAAGTGATAACGATTCTCCCATGATTCTGAACAGACAACTAAACAAATAGTAATTTAATTTAATTAATTCAATAATTCACCTGAGGTTCTGAAAAAATGTTAATTACTGCAGTCCATTTAAAAATGTTTAATTAATCTGAATGAATTACTTTTTTAAAAATCGGTTTGAATGAATGATTCAATGACTTCACATCTCCCATTACTGGATGAATCAGCGTTTTGGACTTGTTTGAGCGTTCGCTGTGATCGTACTTGTCAAAGGTTTATTAGACATAGCCGAATCATTGCCGTTTAGGAATGAGATCACGTATGTGTTTGAACCGAGACAGTGATCTTTTAACGATTAATCGTGCAGCTCTAATATAGGCTAAAAGCATGTTTCCTCCTTGTTACAGACCGAGGAACGGGTCAAAATGAATGATCTTGGCAATCAGCAACATTTCACAGATGCTGTCCATAGACAATGAGCAGTAAATAACCCCTAATTTTCCATTAAAAGCACCCAAATCTCAAAACATCCATTATTGAGCTGTAAAACGTGAAGTTAGAACTCAGTGTGTGAGTGTGAAATACAATGTGTTTTTTCTTTTTCTTTTCTTCTTCTCAGTACTGAACCAAGAGAGATTTGCACTGCTGTCCTCGGCCAACTATTTCCACCTTTGGCTCACACTTCATATTTCCTGAAACTAAATAAGACTCAATAAATCACCAGCAACACATTGGTATGGTTGATTTAAGCCATTAATGAAGCCCTCATAAGCAATTAAGAGAGTGCCGACAGCTAAAGGAGAGAAGGATGGTAGAATTTACCAAAAAAAAAAGAAAAGGTGCTACATTAGACTCAGCGCCGTCACGAAATCATAATGTTTTCCATTTACTTTAAAAGCAGGAGAAACACTGCAATATTCGTGCGAGGCACAATTCATGCCGTTATCCACCAAAACAACATCAATTTAAGAGGGAAAATGACTGCTGATGTCGTAATGATGGCACTTCTCTTAATGTTTCTGAGCGTTCTGATTGGTCAGTTTATGACGAGGCACAAGAGACAACGTTTCGCTGTAGACGACTTTCACCCTGACGTGTCTGACAAGACCGCGATGTCATTATAAATAGCTCTGTGTGAGTGTATGATAAAGAGCCGCGTTTGAAAGCCTACAGGCTAACATGAGATTGTGTGTGTGTGTGTGTGTGTGTGTGTGTGCGAGCAGGACAGATTAAGGAGCCTCTTGAGGTATGTATACGAGTATATCACACTGACAGTCTTGGCAATGGTGCATAATTGCAGCTCATAATGTCCCAGATGATCACACACACACACACACAGTAACACTAGAATACAGTCGTCAAATGCAAACATGTTTAAAACATAAATGACATATGAGAGTGTATATATAATCTACTCCCAAAACACACACACTCAAGCAGGGCCGTAGAAAGGAATTCTGGGCCCCTTGACTGTATATTGAGCTGGGCCTCAAAATGTAAGGACAATACATGTGCTCTAATTTTCTGATCCCATCAATAATAAAGTATTACAAAACTGAATATTTCTCTTGGGAGACAACGGATTGAAATATAAAAAAAAAAAGCTCAGTTTGTGAATGAAATATTTAAGGAATGTTGCTGGTTCAATACAAGTTCAGCTTGAGTGACAGCATTTGTGGTATAATTACCACACACACACAAATAAATAAATAAATGACTTTGCACTTTGCATTTTACACTACTGTTCAAAAGTTTGGCGTCAGTAAGAGGTTTTTTTCTGTAAGAAAGAAAAACATTACTTTTTAATAATTTTATTCAAGAACGACATGTCAAAAGTAAAAGTAAATACTTTTACGTTGTTACAAAAATATATTTCAAATAAATGCAATTTTGTAACTTTCTATTCATCAAAGAATCCTTAAAATAAATTGGCTTTTATTTTTATACTTTTATTTTTTTAATGTTAATTTTAGTTTAATTTCTCGTAATTTCATTATGCGCTTTTATCATTTTCTTAATTTTTTTAATACTGCTATTTAGGTTTATTTTATTTTTATTTATTATTTATTTCCAGATGATAATCTGAGTGCTTCAACTTAAACTTGTTTGAGTTTATTGCCACGGCAACATTTCTCATTTTCGTTTAGTTTCAGTTTTTCCAACTAATATTAAATTAAATTTTTATTTCAGCATCATTTCAAATAACAGAAATGTTTTTAATAGGTTTAGTTTGAGTTAATAATAATAAACCTTGTAGGGACTAGTGGAAATAATGTTTTGTGGTCATCAACATTATGGCCGTGTTTACACCTGATACTAAGATGCTTTTGGTCGATCAGATCACAAGTGGACGACGCTAAATACAGGTGTACACAGCTAAAACTTTTTGAGCTTGTCCACTTACGACCACTTCCAGAGGTAGTGGAAAACACATTCGACCGGATTGCTTTTGTAATGTGGTCGACTGTGTTCAAACAGCCACAAAAGACCGTCTACTCTCCTCCTACTGACCTCATGCGTAACATTATGGGAAGCGGCTAGACAGACGGGATTTAAACTTTGGCTGGAGACCCAAGTTTGGTTTGAAGTTTGGTTTGGTTCTCATCATTCCTGATTTCTAACACACACTCACAGCGTTCGGCTGTCAGAGCAGAAACTAAAGCTGATGCTCTCCGTGTGTTTTTCCGTCGTCTCCGGTCGCATTCATATGTAAATTGCGTGAGCTTATTTTATCCATTAGATCGAAAGATCTGAAAAAGCCCACACATTTCCCCACCCATAGACCCTCCCCTCGAAGAAATCAGGACAGAAGTGGTTGAAAGTGGACAAAAGAGTCGGATTAAAACACCAGGTGTGAACGGGAATGTGTCTCCCTCGTCTACTTGAGATCTGATCGACCAAAACGCATCTTAACTCCAGGTTAAGCTCAACTTGTACCAAATACCAAACTCGCAATATTCCTCATATTTTGACACAAAATGCATTGCTGTGGGCTCCTCTGGATCTGAATCATTTCCACCTTTGACCCCATTAGCCACAGCCCTGCATGATCTTTCCTGTATGCTCAATGACATTTTCATTTGTGGCCAGTTATTCACGTTTCTACCCATCGAGACAGATTACGGTCATTTCTTCTCTCGGGCACAGGGCAGCCAGCTTCTTCAGAGGGACCAGACCACAGACACGCAAGGACCACACACACACTTCCTCGTCTATACACACTCTTACAGTCCCAAAGCATGCATGACACCACACGCACAGACAGCGCATGCTTTTCCACGCTGTAAATGTATGCTGTAGTGTGTTAGAGCGGGAGTGCGTGAGGTTAAAGGCTCCAGTGGTCGAGTATGAGAGAAGCCTGGTATACTGGAGGCCTGCCAGACAGGCTTATGAACCACTAGAGAGAGTTTAACCTCTGACCTCTTAACCATTCCTTCTCTAATACTGCTCATGCCTCCGCCAGCCCATCAGCCTGTATGAGTAAACAAACGACATGAATCAAAACTCCAGCAGAGCAAGTGTCCGAGAGAAGAAAAGCAGCTTACGAGGGCAGGGGTCACAGAGAGGGAGAGATCTGAAAAGTCCCTCATCGTTTCTCCAGATAAGGTTGATTTGAGTCTATAAATAAGCGTGTAAACAAATAAAGCATTTGGTGGCTCATGTAATGAGATCAGACAGCTCTAATCCTGTTCAGACTGTAAAATCTGCTGGACTGTAAATCAGCTGTGGGATCTACTGTATGAATATCAACACCATCAACGCTCATAAAGCCTCTAAATGTATTACATAGAATACAAAACAGATTAAATATGAAGAGATGACAGAATACACAATGAGCTTTGATCCTGTTCCCTTTCTATACTTTATATAAATTAAAAACGACTCTAAATATATATGAAACATATGAAAAAAGAACTGGAACAAGGACAAAATCGGCCTGATTCTGAGATGGCGAACGGGAACATGGTTTGTGAAACATTAGCAACACACTATTAGCTGTTTGATAACGTAGTCAAGCAAAAGGATAATCATATTAATTACCGTTATGTGTTTGACGTTGCAGAGAGCATCGACTTGTAGACGAGCCTGTATAATTCACTCTTCCTCTTCTTCTGAAGAATCAGTTTCTGGTTTAAACATATATTGCTGAATTAAACCAGTATTTCCACTTGCCATTGTGTAGCGTTTACCACAGTAAAGCTGACCGAGTGGATTAGGTACTCTGAGCTGGTGTGAGTGAGTGGAGGCGGGGCTAATTTGCATATTTATGGATCCGCATATACTAAATGAAGCAAGGGTGTAGAGTTACATTCAAGCTTTTTTCAATTTGATTATCAAAGATGGGATAAAACTAAGGATGCACCGATATGAACATTTTGGCCGATACCGATAACCGATAATTCTTTATATTTGAAAGCCGAAAACCGATATATATTGGTTGATAAATCTAAATCCACATTTTTATATAATTTTTGAGAGCCTGATTACAAAAACAAACGTCTCAGCATTAAAAGCCATGTCCCAAGCACATAATTATAATAATGTTTTTCTCATTTTAATTTTATGTAGCCTATGTGACAGATTTGCGCTGCATGTTGCACTTAACTGTATTTTCCTTTTTTGAAGTGATTTCGATCATATTTCAAGCAATTCAAAACCATCATGTTGAACAGTGCACATCTGAAGTGTCTCAGCTGAAGGAAATAATACATTATTTATCGGCTTTAATATATTGGCCAAATTTTCTTATTGGGACGATAACCATAACATTATAAATGAACATATATCGTCCGATAACGATATTGTGGCCGATATATCGTGCATCTCAAGATAAAACTTTTGCCTGCAGGGGGACTTTAATAGTTATACCGTTAAAGAGCTTAATGATGATGAGCCAAATTATGTAACTGTTAATAGAAGTATATAATATAACTATTGCGCATAACTGTAGTTTCAAGTATTTATAAATATATACTGTATTACATTGTGCATTATATGCAAGACGTGCATAAAGCGTTATGAATTCTTCTTCAATGAATAAAGAATATCATAATGCATTATATATACTCTGGCTTAAGTGCTACAGTACCAACAAGCCTCTCCAGACACCAGCAATCTAGAAAACAACACTTCATCTCAGAACAGAGAGGAGAGGAGCAAGGCATGATGGGATATCTCTGCAGGACTCCTGGGTTATGTGGGGTTATGAAGAGCGTCATCGGTGCTCCGGCACGGCTGACAGTGAGGATGAGGTCGGAGAGGAGGAAGGACATCCAGCTTAACTGGGTCATGGCTGTGGGCAACAGATCTATGCTTTACTGCAACAGGAATCTGGATGTATCTATATCTGCTTACACTGAGTGGGTTCAATTCAGAATAGATGAGTCATGACTGCATGAGCCTAAACATCCAGTGCATTTTAATTAAAGAAAGACAAGAGAAAGAAAGAGTGAGAGAGGACTGGAGGAGATCAAAGTATTTGATGCTCAACTTTTCCTTCTGGCCACCTGATATCTGTATATCATCTATCTATCTATCTATCTATCCATCTATCTATCCATTCATCGGTTTGTCTGTCTGTCTGTCTATCCATCTGTCTATCTATCTATCTATCTATCTATCTATCTATCTATCTATCTATCTATCCATTCATCGGTCTGTCTGTCTATCTATCTATCTATCTATCTATCCATTCATCGGTTTGTCTGTCTGTCTGTCTATCCATCTATCTATCTATCTATCTATCTATCTGTCTGTCTGTCTGTCTGTCTGTCTATCCATTCATCGGTTTGTCTGTCTGTCTGTCTATCCATCTGTCTACCTATCTATCTATCTATCTATCTATCTATCTATCTATCTATCTGTCTGTCTGTCTGTCTGTCTGTCTGTCTGTCTGTCTATCCATTCATCGGTTTGTCTGTCTGTCTGTCTATCCATCTGTCTACCTATCTATCTATCTATCTATCTATCTATCTATCTATCTATCTATCTATCTATCTATCTATCTATCTGTCTGTCTATCTATCTGTCTGTCTGTCTGTCTGTCTATCTATATCTATCCATTCATCGGTTTGTCTGTCTGTCTGTCTGTCTGTCTATCTATCCATTCATTGGTTTGTCTGTCTATTTATCCGTCTGTCTGTCTGTCTGTCTATCTATATCTATCCATTCATCGGTTTGTCTGTCTGTCTATCTATCCATTCATTGGTTTGTCTGTCTGTCTATCTATCCATTCATTGGTTTGTCTGTCTGTCTATTTATCCGTCTGTCTGTCTGTCTATCTGTCTACAGTATCTACCTTTTTTACTGGTGTCTCTGTTCTTATGCTCCACTTTGACCCGGCACACCACACACTCAACATGTTAAATCAGCCTAGCCACACGAAACACGCCGCTGACGCAACACTGCCAAAACATTTGTTTGCCCTCCGGACAACTTTCACTTCAAGAGCGGAGACGGAGAAGTTGTTGAGGTGAAGGACAAAAGTGTGGAGGGAAAGAAAGAGCAAGAAAACAGGGAAGTGGGTCAATGGTCTGAAGGGAGGAAGGAGATGGCATTCAGTGAAAGAAAGCAAGAGGGAGAAAGAAAGAGAGATAAAGAGATGGAGAAAGAGGGAAGGAGGGGGTTGCTATATAAAGATGCCAGCAAGTATAAAACAGAAAAAACAGGAGAGGAGTAGCGGAGCGGAGAGTGTGGCTGAAAATTCTGGTGGACTGTTGGTTTCTGGGTCACATCAAAGCCAAACGGCAAACACACGGCACACGGGGAGACGGCTAAAGTGGTTTCAGCCAAGAGATGGGCGGGATCAGGAATAATTTCATATCACTGTAATGGTATATATTACAAAATAGTTGCTGAAAAATCAACAACATTTTTTTTATTGATTAAATTATTTTTATATATTTTTAGAATCTGCTGAATATTCCAAATAACAGGTTCCTATGACCATTTTCTTTCTTTCTTTTTTAACTTCATAAATGCATCACATAAGGTTATTCATAATAATTGAAGGATAAATCTGGCATCAGGGCCAAAACACTGATGATAATTAAATGGTTAGATCACCCAGGCAGCATTTATGTGATCAAAAATACACTTAAAACAGCAACATGTTCCCATATAATTACAATTCAAAATAACTGTTTACTATTTTAATATATTTTAAAATGTAATTTATTCCTGTGATCAAAGATGAATTTTCAGCATCATTACTCCAGTCTTCAGTGTCACATGATCCTTCAGAAATCACTCTAACATGATGATTTGCTGCTCAAGAAACATGTATGATTATTATCAATGTTACGATTCTTTGATGAATACCTCAGCATCCTTAGTGAATAAAAGTATTTCTTTACCCCACACCTATACTATATATATATATATATGCAAATGCAAATGCAGATCCCACTGTTTTGATGAAATAAAGTTTTTGCTCAGGTATTATGCACATGGTTACTGTCTTTATGACAGTTTTCCTAAAATTAGATGATCCTATCGCCATTAATAAATTAGCAATATATCGCCTTTCTTACAGTATCGCAATATATCGTATTGTAACCCCTGTACATATCGATACACAGCCCTATCACACTATTCACATATATGTATGTACAAAAACACTTTTCAACCTTACAGATGAGTCCTGCATGATCTCTGGCGCCCTGTCTTCAGCAACACAACACACAGCACTATTTCAGCTTGTGCCCAACATCTTAAACACTGTAATCACATTTCACTGTCGTTTTAATTACAGGTTCTAATGAAAGCAAGCAGAACACTGCCAACGAGCAAAGCAGCGAGAACAGCAGTGTGTGTGTGTGTGTGTGTGTGTGTGTGTGTGTGTGTGTGCCTATAAGCCAAAAATGAAACAACGTCTCCAAACGCTCACCGAAAAAAAAACTGAATCCACTTCGGCTCTTCTGTTTGACAGAACAGCCAGAACCGCACACTTGAAAAACACACACACACACACACACACACACACACACACACACACTCCAACATCTGGAGTACTTTAGGGTTGGACAGATTCTAGAGCCAACCATAATTCTCTGGCTGTGTGTGTGTGTGTGTGTGTGTGTGTGTGTGTGTGTGTGTGTGTGTGTGTGTGTGTGTGTGTAAGACAGACAGACTGAGAGACAAACTCGGGACAAGATGTTCGCCTTCTGCGAGATCCTGTCGAGCTTTTAGCTCTTCTTTTATCATTTGTGTATCCGAAGCGCACTAAAACCCAAACATCACTATCACCCGGAGAGCACAGGATGGAGGGGGAAAAGAGAACGAAAGAAACACAGAGAGAAAGGAGGAGAAATAAGAGAAACATGGGAGGTAGCCAGTTGAAATAATGTATCCTGACATCTGTGCCTGCGTAGGGCTCGAGGGAGAGAGAGAGAGAGCGAGCGAATGAAAAGGAGGAAGATGGACAGAAAGAATCAGATGAAATAGAGATGATGGATTGTGGGAAAGACAATGAAAGCAATAACTAAGATTTGTGTGTGTGTTTCTACTGTGACAGGAAATATGTTTGATTAAGGCTTGTTTGTGCGGTTTGTTTTGCTGAATGTGACATACTTTCTGTTGTGTGTTTGTCCTCAGTGGATTCACACACTGGAGCAGAAATAGAAGAATGAGGGTTTGGATGGCTGGGAGGAAGAGCTTTTGGATGTGTTTGAGAGAGAAAGAACGACAGAAAGAGAAAGTAATGTTGGTCTGTGTTTATGTAAAGGAACTAAATGAGTTATTCAAGCTTTTCCAAAGCCACACTGAGTGAACAAGAGAACGCTGGTTTTCTTAAAATGACAGGATGTGCAATTACGTGTAAGTGTTTTGATCTTAATATGTGTGTGTGAAAGAGAGACAGCATAAAGACAGCATTTAAAAGAGATAAATATGCGTTAGTTTCCTACGCAAACACACTGACTGTTACTGTTTCACTTTTCTGAAACACATTTTTCCTTCTGAAGACAAAAATACAATTCACTGATTCATTCATTTATACAGTACATAAAACATTTCAAATGTTGTACTTGTGTGTGTATATGTCACAAACAGAGACACATCTAAACACACACAAACAGTCCTAATCGATACAGCAATATTAAACATTTTTGGCAAATTGTTTCATTTGGGAATGGAAAAACAATTCACACACTGACCCACATATCATCTATAATCTCTCTCACAGAAATAGACATAATTGTGTAACACTGCAACGTCAGATTCATTTCTGTTCATTTAAATTAATCTTACAGTGAATAAAGTAAAAAAAAAAGTGCTACAAGAAGTCTATTTGGTTAAATATCTTCTGTATGTTTTAATTAAGATGTATTTCATCTACAAATGTTTGATGTTCACTCTATTTCAGACCTTTGTTTATGTTGTTCTCAAGATAAAATGACAGACCTGCTCAAATAAAGTCCGGAATAGGTGCGTTTCCATTACAGATTTGCGCGAAACTTTTGCGATTTTTTTTCTAAATGTCGATAAAAACTATTGCGAAAAATGACTGCGTTTCCATTAACCGATGTTATGCGACTAAAACGTCATTTTTCCCTCTCGCGAGAAGTCATTCCAAAAATCATGGCAACGAATGTTGGTAGGTTGTTGCAGCCGCCACACTAGCCATTATTATTAATCGAAGGAGATAGGCGTGTTATCCAAGTATTAATGGTAAGGAAAGACACTTATACTGTGAGCGGCACATATAGCCCGAGTATGAGGTGTTTCTGGGTGTTTCTTCCTCATTTCTGCTTTGAGGTCTTGGTTGTGCCATTTTTTTGAGGTTTAGAATTCAGTATTCCTGTAATTCTATTGTCTTTTATGAATTTAATAAAGAACTCTGTCTCGTATTCTGTCCAAACACACCGCGTCATTACGTCAGGTGACTGTAAGTTTTCCATTGCAGTTTTGCGAAATATTTATTTTTCGAATTGCCTGAAAAACCACCTCATGCGAGCGTGAAAACTTTTTTGCGAAAATTACGTGTTTCAATTAAGTGTATTTTCAATTCGCAATTTAAATTTGCGCAATTTGAAGGGTAATGGAAACGCGGCTAATCACAGCTTCTGCTTCACAGTTGCTTTGTGAATTGGTTCAAATGAATCGAGAAGATTCGTTCACAATGTTCAAAAGTAGGCTATACCTTTGCCCATTTCCTTCATTTTCCAAGCCTGAAGAGTTTCCAGAGCCTTCTAGTTTGAGAGCTGTCTGTTAGCTTGAGAGAAGACAGCGGATCCGCAAACACACACACACACACACGCGCGCAGAGTCCCTGGCCCCCATTATCTGAGACAGCTTTGTGTTTGGAGTGTAGGGCACAGGGATTAAGTCAGATCTATAACCGTGAATGGCGGAGTGTTGGGTTCCTCTCTCCCACAGAATTAATTACCCTAATTAGACTCCTTAATTGCATGCATTACAATCCTGGTTTCAGAGGGGAGGAACAGGCTTCACACATTGAGCAGAAGGTGCGGTGGCACAAACCCAGCTGAGACATGCATCTTCTCCTCCATATTAATAAACTCGTTCGCACAGCTGTAAATATATGGATGGAATATTAGCACTCAAAAGAGCTCATTAGTCAGAAGAAGAGCATATTAACCCATAGGACAGAACGTACCGTGTGGTAATGTCTTGTTTTTAAATGAACAACGGCTGATTTAATCTGTCCTGTGGTGAGGTTAGGGTTCTGTCTTATTCTATTTTCAGCATTCAAGCTTCACAGATTCGTTGATTATGACAGGAATAGTCTCGGCCTCAGACCGTACGGACGGATGCATATTGCACAAAAAAAGTGCTGAGAGCTTTCTCAAACTGGCGCGCAATTTTTGGGTGGTCGGAGTATAGCCTACAGGTTTTTATCTGATTCACAGGAACGTCATGTTTACAAGTTCCCAAACGTACATGGCTCTTACTATCAGTTCTTGGCCAGAATAAAATGCAACATGGAAGACTTAGAGGATTTCTTCAAAATGAAAATTCTGTCATCATTTACTCACCCTTAAGTTGTTTCAAACCTGTATGAATTTCTTTCTTCTGATGAACACAAAAGAAGATATTTTGAACAACTTGAGGGTGAGTAAATGATGACAGAATTATTATTATTTTTTTTTTAAGTGAACTATTCCTTTAATGCTGATATTCAAAAATAGTAAGAATAAATAATCCAAAAATGAAAATTTGGTTATCATTCTGTCACCCTTATTTCGTTCCAAGCCCGTATGACTTTCTTCTGCACAAAAGATAATATTTTGAACTATTTTTGTCCACACAAGAAAAGTTCAAACCAACATTGACTTTTAATGTACAGGCATTTTTTCAAAATATATTCTTTTGTGGTCCAGTATCTTCAAGAAAGACGTACGGTTTTGGCTAGAGGGTTACAGAACGATGACTGAACTTTCGTTTAATTTCTGTCATCTCCTATTTATGAGTCTGATGTACAATAAAGTAGGCAGATTTTTCTCCAATTGGCAATCAACAATCTGATTGGCTGGCTTGAAGCAATATCCGGGAGTCGCCGTACACAGGTTATATCAGTTTACTGGGAAACAAAGCCTGTTACAATGAGCTCTTCTGAGGAATAACTAGTCGCCGGATTTGCCAAAGTTTGTATAAATTTTGTTTGAGAAACTTACTTGGCAAGTAAATAATATATCCATGAGCGCATACTGCTGTGCTCGCTTGCCCCAAATATAAAGAAAAATTCTAAAAATAATCTAAAAAGTGAACTGAGATTTGTTAGTAATTAAGTAGTCGGTTCTTGGCCAAATGAGATGTATTTGACTATGTGTAAGTGGATCAGACTATGCAAAAATGGAGCAACTTCATGCACTTGCAAAGTAGACAGCTCTGTTGATCTAAGGCCGTGTTATAAAGATGAGTTTTGGTCGATCGGATCACAAGTGGACGACACTAAATACAGGTGTAAACGGGGTCTAAAACGTTTTGAGCTTGTCCACTTTCCACCACTTCCAGAGGTAATCAAAAACACATTCAACCAGATTGCTTTTCGTATGTGTAAATTGCACAAACTTATTTTGTCCATTAGATTGAAAGATCTGAAAAAGCCCAAACATTTCCCCACTCATAGACCCTCCCCTCGAAGAAATCAGGACAGAAGTGGTTGAAAGTGGACAAAAGAGTCGGATTAAAACACCAGATGTAAACGGGAATGTGTCTCCTTCGTCTACTTGAGATCCGATCGACCAAAAGGCATCTTAACTCCAGGAGTAAACAGGGCCAAAATGAAATGCATCACATCAATTGCTCTCGGTGTAGACGTGTGTAATGCTAACGAGGATCTCTGACTCTGCTATGACTGAGGTGGTGATCTTAGCTCAAATGCTCTTATGCACTTTAGAGGCGACTGCTACACACACACACACACTCACTCTAAAATGCCTGTGCGGTTTTGCATTTTTAACGATTATTAAAATCTTGGCACGCCAGCCAGAGCGCTTGGTGAATTATGGCTTTGGCATAAAGAACAGCAGAATGAGAAATCTGCCAAAAAGAAAAATGGGGGCCAAAACGGGGAAGCAAGAAAGACGACAGAAGAGGTCAGATAAGGGGAAGAAACTACTTTGTGCTGGTAAGATACACTAGCTTAAAAGAAAATAAATAAACTAAGATTAAAAGATTTATCCCAGGGACAGATGAGTGGATGAAGATCTGGAAGGAGATGGAACAACAAATGAGAGCAGAGAAGAGAGAGCCAAATGAACGGTGAGATTAATGCGTCCACAGAGAGGACTGAGTCTGAGTTAGTGTTGGGAATTAAGAAAATAAACGTATAAAACAAAGATGATGAACAGGCAGCTCATCTTTGTATTGCACTGTACTCAGCTGCACACAACAAAAATACAGCACAGTCAGTCTAGTCTGAGTCACAACAAATGACTCTCGGTTCTTTTTATTGAATCAGTTAAATAGACTCACGAATCAGTCACTCACAAATCAGTACTAAAAGAACTAATCTAACTTGCATAAGAGTGAAGAATTTCCATATGCAAAACTGAATAATTCAACTGTACAGCCAGAAATTGTGAACAGAATCAGTTGATTAGAATAAAAGACATTTTGCGGCCGGTATGATTTTTTAAAAATGTTTTTGAAAGAAGTCTCTTATGTTCACCAATGCTGCATTTATTTGATAAAAAAAAAGGTAAAACATTTTTCTATATTAATATATTTTAAATATAATTGTTTTCAAGGCAACCGTTACTCCAGTTTTCAGTGTCACGTGATCCTTCAGAAATTATTCTAATATGCTGATTTGCTGCTTAATAAACATTTCTTATTATTATCAATGATGAAAATGGTTGTGCTGCTTAATATTTTCAGGATTTTTTATTTAATTAGAAAGTTTAAACTTTTGAAATTATTATTAAATCATTTTGATTAGTGGAAATAAAAATAATCAGGCTAATGGCATCAGCCAAAAAAAAGGGGGGAGGGGGATGAGAGTCATTTCAGAAGCTGAGCAAGTTAATACATTTAAAAAAATAAAAAAAATAAAAAAGTGAAATAACATCTGCAAATTAATTCCCAATAAGACCAGGAATGTGTTTTAAGACAGTAAATAGGTTCCATTTTCGATTTTACAGTGAATATTCAACCGGAATTAAAAAGAAATCAGAATCTGAACCAGAGTTGTTCAATTCCTTGCCCGCTCGTTCAGTAGCAAACACTCTTCACTCTTTCTCTCTCTATCTGTTTCTCTCATGGACAGCTGGTCAACCCCAATCCCACCCCAACTCTTTAATCTCCCTCCACACACAGTAAACATCCTCTCTGCCTAAAGTCTGTTTACCCAAAGAGTGTGTTTGCCATGCGAGTGTGTGGTTGATGAATACATGATCTATGAAGATGATCTAGGGAGAATTACAACATGAGCTTCTGTGTGATTTGTGCATGTGTGTGTGGTTATTGTGTTTCACACACACAGCTGTGTGCATGTGTGTGTCTCTGTTCATTATTGCTATTAACGGGTCATGTTTGTGTGATCTCGCACACTAAATTGCGGCCATGTCGTCGTGTTTCTGCATTCGGCCCAGTGAGGCGATGTCAAGGGTCAATGGCATGGTGAGCGCTGGATAAGCGGACCCCCTGTTCCCGGGAAACACATCCCTCCACAAGTGGTTCCTCAGCAGAATGAGGCACAATGCTGGCTTTGTCTGCTACTGCATAGAGTGTGTGTGTGTGTGTGTGTGTGTGTGTGTGTGTGTGTGTGTGTGTGTGTGTGTGTGTGTGTGTGTGTGTGTGTGTGTGTGGTTAAATGAATCACACAATGTTAACTAGTTGGAATCCAATTAGTGTGGGCTTTTTTCTGTCTGACCTTTGGGGAGTATCTGTTCAATCCATCTATCCATCCATCCATCCACACACATAAACACACACACACACACACACACACACACACACACACACATTGGTTTCACTATATCTCACAGATTTTACAGATTTGCCCAACTGCAACTCTAAACCTATCCTAACCCTCACACAAATCTGTAAATAGTAAATTGAAAAAACACAAGCAAAATGTGAAAGGAATAGTTTATGCTAATTTTTAATTCAACTAACATTAACTAACAATGAGTAATACATGTGTTGCATTAATCTTTGTTTATGTTAGTTAATAAAATACAAGTGTTTGTTAGTTCATGCTAGTTCAGGTGCATTAAATATTATTAGATACAACTTTTGATGTTAATAATGTATTACTAAATTTAGAGATTAGCATTAAAGTCCCCCTTCAGTCAATCATTTTATACCTTAAAACTCATCTTTGATCACCAAAATCTTTCTTCATGCCTTAAAATAGCTTGAATGTAACTCTACATCCTTGCCTCATTTAGTAAACGCTGTTCTATGAATATGCAAATGAGCCCCGCCTCCACTCACTCACAGCAGCTCAGAGATCCACTCGTTGACGATCACACGTTGACCTGATTGGTTACAAGGTAGTTTGTGACGTCAGAAACGCCAGCGATTTCAAACCGTGTTTTTGAGACTGTCTTTGGTTCACTGCAGTTTTAAAGAGAAAATACTCAGCAATGGTGTCGACTTATGAATTTGCACGAAACTTGTGCTAATAATTTGACAAATGAAACCTTATTAGAAAGCGTTACCAAAATATCTTCATTTTTGTTCAGCAGAAGAAAGCAAGTCAAGTTTAGGACACGAGGATGAGTAAACTTACAGAATTTTCTTGTTTAGGTGAACTGTCCCTTTAAGACGACTTCACAAGTTGGTTTTGGCCATGCTGCACTATTAGGACTTTTTCAGGTAAGGTTTCCCTGACAAGTATAGACAGACCTGTACACCCATAGAAACATACACTGCACTGTTCTGATTCTTGACCTAAATTGGTGAGGCGAACTGTCACATTCACTTACTCACACTCCGCAAACAGACTCCTTAACTTTTCTTTCCCAAACCTTCTTTCTTCCTTCTGTCCCGCAGAATGTGCTACTAGAGCTGGGTAAAAATTGATTTTCAGATTAACCACAAACTTCATTTGAGCAACATCGATACAGCCTCTTAAAATCCCAAGATCAATCTTTTTTACTCTGTCAGTGTTTTCTGTACAGCTTTTCAACGGTGACGCAGAATCAACAGCCCAGCAGCAAAATAAGTAATATTTTACCTTAGTTTACAGTCCAAATTATAAGTGATATTATAAAAAGCCAGCAAATAATGTAAGAAACCCCGTCTTTCGATTAAGATGTCCTCACAGGCCTCCGTAGTAATCTGATTTAAGATACAATTGACTCTTAAGAGCCGATTCTTTTAGTGAATCAAAAGCATACGACGCTATTAGTTCAATTCACAATTGACTCATATGAACCAGTTCTTTTAACTGAATCAAAAACCAAAATAGTTCCACTCACGAACAAATTACTCTTATGAGACGTTCTTTTAAATGAATCATCCTAAAAGCCTCATAAACGTACTCTAAACTTATACTCTTTCATGCGAGTTCATAACTGAAATTATAATTTGCGTTTATATTTGTTAAACTTATTTTACACATTGTTATGAAAACTGTTGTACAAAATAAATGCTATTTAAATTTGATATGCACAGATCAGTTTGTGCTAAAAACGGCCAGTATGCCCAAATGAATCAGAATCAAAGAGAATCGGAACAGGTTCGCAATCGGAATCGAATCTCTGGTAGTTTCTACTGTACATGTAGGTGATTTGGGGTTTTAAAAGCCTTGTGACATTTGTTCGTCACAGTGAAGGCAAATCCTGACGTATAAACACATTTTCAAGTGCCATTCATCTCAGTGTAAGTGTGTCACAAGCTTCTGTTCAGCATGATTTTGATCAGTCATTCTGTCAGGGTCGATCAATATGGCTCACATGTTCATCTGTATCTGTGTGTGTGTGTGTGTGTGAGAGAGAGAGAGAGAGACAGAGAGAGAGAGAGATTCCTCGAATCCTTCCAGCCATTGTTATTCTGATCACTGTCATCGCTCAGGAATGGTTGTGCTCATCGGTCTGCACCAAAATGTTCTGATTGGCTAAAGCTGCTAAATGAGTTTCTTCTGATCCAATTGGATCGCAGGGGCCAGATGTGCACTGATAAAAACAACTCAGGCAAAAACCGCTGGCAGAACATACAGGCTGCTGGGAATTTAAGTGTAAAAAAATCTCTCTCCCTCGCTCACACACACACTCACACACACTCATTTACCTTTCTCTCCTCCCTGGTGTTTGTGGTTAGCTTTTGTCTCAGTAAGAAGGGAAAACTTCGGTCTGGGGGCTTTAAAACGTTCAAATATGCATCAAATATAGATCTCTCTAAATCCCTCGCTCCCTTTGCTCTTCGACCGCCTCTTCTTCTGTTTCTGTTTTCTTCTCTTTCCCTCCTTCTATTTCTGTCCCTCTGTTGTTTTTCTGCTCACTCAAATCTTAAAACGGCCGCCATAAAAGAAAGCAATTTATACGGATCAAAACAATACGGCACCACGAAACACGTAAAATAATCGCACGGAGAATTTCAGCATCTGCGTGTGTGTGTGTGTGTGTGTGTGTGTGTCTGAGCTGCTGTTCAGTGGAGAAACCCGGTAAACCCGTCTGTCCATCTTGTTCTCTCTTCCTCCCCCACCTCCCTCTCTCATCCTCTTTTCCTCTTGAGTTGTCTTGTCTGGGTTTGAGTGACAGTTAGCCATCTGTCTGTGTCCGCTGCCACAGCAATGGCACGCCGATAAGAAGCCCAGAGCTGCTCCTCAGTCAGGTACCCCAAATCCCTCACGCTGACTGACAGCAACATGTGTGTGTGTGTGTGTGTTTACAAGAAACTCTGCTGTAAGATAGATACTGGGATGACTGCAGAGCAAATAAAATCATGCTTTAAAGGAATAGCTAGGCCAACGATGAAAATTGTGTCATCATTTACTCGCACTCGTGTCGTTCCAAACCTGAATGACTTTTCTTTTTTTTTTTTAAATGGAACACAAAAGATGTTTTACAACAAAAGCATACGGTGAGAATAAGAGCTGTCAAACGGCAAAGGACCAAAAAGTACCTAAACGAGTGTATTTTGCTTGTGTGCTGCTTTCACTCTAAATTCAAAAATCTCCTCATTTTACCGACAGCTTTAAACAATTAGAGATGCACGGATATTATAACCGATTAATGTTTCATGTTATGTCCAATAACCAGCAAATGACTGATATTAGAAATATGTACTATTTTGTGTTAGAAAAAGTAACACTTTACAAAAAGGTTTCATTTGCAAACATTAGTTAATGTATTAACTAACCATGAGCAATACATTTGTTCTAGTATTTATTAAACTTTGCTAATGTTAGTTAATAAAAATACAGCTGTTCATTGTTCATGTTGCTTCAAAATGCATGTTAACAAATACAACTTTTGATTTTAATAATGTATTAGTAAATGTAGAAATTACCATTAAAAAAAAAGATTACTAAATGCTGTAGAAGTGCAGTTCATTGTTAGTTCATGTTAACTAATGTAGTTAACTAATGAAACCTTATTGTAAAGTGTTACCAATAAATAAATAAATAAACAACCAAAATAAAAATCAAGTTTTAACAATGCATCACAATATTATGATGGAAAGTAAGACAGATATTCATTTTGAGATGTGCTAAAGATTACATTTAACAGTGTTATTAAAATTAGCTTTAAACATATTTCAGTTGCATTCATAAACTAAATACTAAAACAATTTCTTTATTTTCATTATTTTAAATAAATCTGAAATAAACTAAAATATAACTATTAGATGTAAAAAGTTAGAAAATTGGAATTTTGCAAATAACTGAAATAAAATGAAAATGAAGCAGAAGATCTAAAATGACAAACTAAAACTAAAGAGAAACACTTAAAAAAATGATTAAAACTGACGAAATAAGATTACTAAACCTACTTAATTAAAACTACAATACAGTATATGAATAATATAGCACTGCAGATGCTGTCCTGTACAGTGCAGAAAGTCATACGGGTGAATAAACAATGACAATTGCTTTACAAATGATGATCATTTTCATTTTGGGGTGAACTATCTCTTTAAGTGTATGTGTGTAAACACTGTTATTAGTGACCTAAGGGCGTCTTCATGACCCATGTGATAATTAGACAACGAGATTGGAGCAGCCGTAATGACCTGTCAATGCTCTCTTCCACATAAACACACTCTCTCTCTCTCTCTCTCTCTCTCTCTCTCTCTCTCTCTCTCTTTCATGAATCATTCCTGTTCCAGCTCATTTGAGCTAGGCTGCATAAATTAGCGCATGTTAAGGTAGGTTAATTAATACCATTCTCCCTAAGGTCCAAATCTCTAATGTACACATACCCTTACACACACACACACACACATATGCGCATGACATGTCAGAAGCCATCAAATGTGCACTCTGTCGTAAAATAGAGCACCAACCGGTCATGACAGATGCACACACAACTATTTTTAGCATGTTCGCACACACATAAACACTAAATTAAATGTTCAATGACCCTTAAAATCACTTTTCGCCTTTTTTCCGTGTGGACATTGGTTTGATGGTTTCTCTCCCTCTTTCTCCATCTTGAGTGAGTGTGTGTGTGTGTGTGTGTGTGTGTGCACCTCCGACCTAGCATTTGAGGACTCATAGACTGGCACAGTCAGTCGATCGATTCGTCGGGCCTGTTGGAGCAATGATAAAGCCTGCAGCGTGTGTGTGTGTGTGTGTGTGTGTCACTGACACCTACGTTAAGGCTTAACGGAACACAGAAGAGCCCTGAATTCTGCCTGGCGTCCACACACCAGAAAACTCACACTTGTTTGTCCATTAAGGAGCCGGTGGAAAGAGCTCGATTCTTATCGCTGAGACACAGTGTCTGCGAGACCCGTAACTGCTAAAATTAGACAACACACCTTCACACATACTTTGCACATGTCATAAAAAGACACACAAAAATATGACCTCAGGCTCCTGAGCACAGACTATTTCTTACCTCCCGTATTTGAAATGCTGCTCAACTCATAATGCGGTTTTAAAAGTGTTAATGCAACTTGACTGACAGCTGACGTGCAGGAAATCTGACACATCTATAAAGCCATCAAATCTCTTCCGTCTTATCCGTTATTTATTTATTTATTCGTTTATTTCAACCCTTCTATCACTCTCTCGCTTTCATTATTTTTCTTTATGGAAATAAAGGGCTCACACACCTTTTTAGCCAATCAAATTCTATTACTTTTTATGATTATTTAAAAAAAAATCATATTATAGAAATTGCTGGGACAGATTTCTATACATCAGGTACTTGGAATTAATATATATTCAAGAAATAGATTACCGTTCAAATGTTTGGGGTCAGTAAGATCTTTTTTTTAAAGAAAAATATGACTTTTATTCAGTAAGGATAAATTAAATTGGTAACACTTTATGGTTTCATTTGTTAAGTTAACTTCATTAGTTAACATAAACTAACAATGAAAAAGCATTTATTAATATCAGTTAATGATATTTGCAACATTTACTAATACATGATTAAAATCAAAAATCTGTTTATATTATTTAATGGACATGAGCCAACATTGAACAGTTGTATTTTTATCAATGAATGTTAACAAAGATTAATAAGTACTATAACAAATGTATTGCTCATTGTTAGTTAATGCATTACTAATACTAATCGAACCTTATTGTAAAGTGTTACCTTTAAATTGATCAAAATTGACAGTAAATACATTTATAATGTTATAAAAGATTTCTATTTCAAATAAATGTCATTCTTTTGATCTTTCTATTTATCTGGGTGTAACAAATGCATTACGGTTTCCAAAAAAATATGAAGCTGCACAACCGTTCTCAACATTATTGATAATATAAATGAGTATCAAATCATCATATTAGAGTGATTTCTGAAGGATCATGTGACACTGAAGACTGGAGTAATGATGCTGAAAATTCAGCTTTGTCATCAGAGGAATAAACTACATTTTAAAATATATTAAAACATACGTATATTCACAATATTGTGAGCATAAAAGACTTCTTTCAAAAACATTTAAAAAATCTTACTGACTCCAAACTTTTGAACAGTAATGTGTGTTAAAAAGAAAGAGTACTGTTTACTTTGTTAGTACACATGGTTTTATTCTGCGCGATTCATTCAAACACACCAGGGTCGTACTAACATCCAATTTCATGATCCAATTATTTCCTGGCGGATACATTGAGCCCAGTCTTACATTTTTATATCCTGTTTGGAATGATATGAGGTTATAGAATCAAAATCGTTGGTTGCAAATGCAGTTTCAGCGTACAAATATGTCAATGAGATTTAACTCCTGAGATTTGAGTGTGTTTCAGTTGGGGATTGGGGAACACCAAAGAAACTAAAGTTCTATGAATTTTCCATAACTTTTTGAATCACACTCCCATGCTTTATAGATGAAATGAACCAATTTAATAATTGATGATCTTTACAATGGAACTGAATCAACACTGAACTGACTTCAGCTGAACGAAATGCATCATTTCCCTGTTATCCCTGTAAAGCCGCTTTGAAAGAATCTGTATTGTATAAAGCGCTATAGAAATACAGGTGACTTACAGTGACGTAATACAGTTTTCCATGACTGTGGGAAGAACAGATTTTAAAAACATGTGTTTTGGGTCTGAGCGTGTTGGGGCATCACTTTCTGTGTCAAATCTACTTTCTGAAATGTTGATATCGCCGGGCTTCCGTTTGCGCAGGCCTCATTCCCTCAACGCTACCGTGCACCGTTTCAAAAACAACCCCCAGTAACACGACCCGACGCGAGATGCTTCCACTCGATAAAGTCACAATCAGCTGAATCCCAGCAGAAGATTGTGGCTTCGTTGAAAAGCCCACTAGGCCTGAACTAAAAACACATCAAAATAAACGCAGTGATGAAATGCCATCATGCCATCTGTTCTAACCCTGATTACAACAATAAACAAGGGCGGATGCTGAATGAACACACGAAGTGCGAGCCTCTTCCAAACTAAAGATCTTTTCTACAACTAAAAGTGGTGTCAGACCACTAACATGCGCCCACTCACCGATGATGAAGTAGTCCTGATTGGTTTTGAATTCGTGGCCCCACAGGTTAGGCGAGTACTCCTGAAACTTGATGGTGAACCGCATGTCACTGTTGGGCTTGTCGCAGGTGAGAAGCAGGTTTGGGGCTCCGGTCACTTCACACCTGTCGGCCTGGTCCCGGGACGACACCAGGTACAGTTTGTAGAACTCGTACTCGGCAGGGGAGCGGGGGCCGGGCGGCTCAGACCCGGGGCAGATGAGGTCCAGACGATCCCCGATCTGAGGGTACAGGACGTAACCCTTATCATCACTGAACCTGCGGGAGGACAGAGAGGGAAAGAGAGAGGATTTAATGGCATGTCATTAGAAGCACATCCTTAAAATGTGGGTTACACTTTAATTTAATGTCCCTGTTACAGTGTAATTATGCATTTAAGTGCTGAGTAATATTAATTAACTGCATGTATAGGGTTAGGGTAGGATTTAGGGCTGGTTGATTGTAATTGTGCATAACTTATAGTTATTACTATAGTAAATGCATGTAAGGTCACATTAAAATAAAGTGTTACCAAAATGTGGCATGGCTAAAAACAAATTAATAATTAAGGTTATACTTTATTTAAAGGTGGCTTAGTTGCATTGTTCGTACTCCTATAAGTACTAATACTTATTAACCACATGTACTTGCTATAGAGTTATGCGTAGGGTTATGGTTTGTTTAGGGTTAGTTGCTTGTAATTATGCATAATTCACTGTTTTTACTATCGTAAGTACATAATGTGTAGCTACGTCACCTTAAATAAAGTGTTACACTAACTAGTTAAAATTATAATAATACAAATTTAAAAGATAAATACCATCAAAATAGTCTAAAACAACAATTCAAAGATGGTTTGATGTAAAATATAAAATTATAAAATGTTTTTTTAAATAAACACAGCAAAAGGACTCATCTATCTTCCAATTTCTAGGGTAATTTGGCTGTTTTGGAATCTCAGGGAGTTTCCTTTGAATTCCTTCTATGAAAATAAATGACTAAACGACTCGCAGACGCTAATTACCATTTTATCATCATCTCTGAACAGTCAGCCACACCAACGGCTATTTACATGTAAACAAATTAGGGCAGTTGGACTTTTTTTTTTTTTTTTAATGGGCTTCATATTTACATGTGAAAAGAAATGCGAAGATACTTTTACGTAATGACGGGTGGATCCATTTACAAATCACCATACATTACCATAGCATGCTAACCCAGGGCATGTTTATTAAAGCCAGTCACTCTTTCTTTTAAGAAACAAAAGAAGAGTGTGTGAAATCGTGAAAAAAGGCTTTTGTGTGTGTGTGTTTGTGTGTGTGTGGCATTCCTATGGGAGAAGAGTTTCCTGTCCTTGTCACACAGGTTAGCAAGGTTATCAGTAGCTCTTACAGTGGAGAGAGCAGACACTCAACACACACTTCACGTACTACAATTAGACTGACCGATAGCCACACACACACACACGTGACTTTAAAGGAATGTTCTTGGGTTCAACACAACTTTAGTATTTGTGGCATAGAAAATAGTGGCCTTTGTCTATTTGTTCTTTTCTCTTAACTTGTATTGACAGTAACACATTACACAAAAGGTTTATGTGTTCGTCAATTTCCGAACATTATAAACGTCTTTACAATTTCAATGCAGCTTTACTGAATATAAGTATTAATTTCTTTAAAAAAATAAAGTTAAAATCTTTGCCAAACTTTTGAACTGTAGTGTAGTGAACCGGGCCAGCGATCCAGAGGGTTTTAAAAACAGAAATTTGAGGGTCATATTCACTTACATTAATTATACTAAATGCATTTTCTATGCTGATGAACTCCTGGTTATGCATTAGCAGTGTAATTCTTGTGTGTTTCCTTTCAGTTTGTTGTAAACGGCCCTTTACAGTGCATTTAATTCAAGTCAGAATTATCATATTTACTAGTTGACATGAACATCAAGTCAAAATTACTAGTGGGGAACTCATTTTTCTTTAAAGCTCAGGCTTTTAGAGCTGTCATGACGTGTCATTTTAGAGAATCGCGATGGAAGCAAATTGCAATCGATCACAATCATTATCATCAATTGTTGGCAGCTAAATGTATGCATTTATACACATTTTGTGTGCTAAGTCCATTCAGCTTGTTTATGAGGAGACATGTCAAATCAAACTACATTTGCCATCATTCTCTACAGCAAAACTAATGTTAAAACACACAGATAAAACATCAGTTACACACATAATGTGCCGCCTTTGCACTTCATTAGGT
Source organism: Abramis brama (assembly GCF_963993115.1). Taxonomy (NCBI): domain Eukaryota; kingdom Metazoa; phylum Chordata; class Actinopteri; order Cypriniformes; family Leuciscidae; genus Abramis; species Abramis brama. Next base: position 13,796,299 of record NC_139965.1, read on the forward strand.
TGCATTAGCGCTAAAAAGCTTCCTGGTTTTGTCAAACATTAAAAATAGAGAGCGAGAGAAATATGATAGTTGTCCTGTCAGTCCACGTATAAAAGTCTTGTGGTTATACTTTCAAAACGGTGTATTTTAATGTTCATTGTAAGTGCAGCTGCAATTTAAAAATTCACAGATAAAATGTTCTGCGGTAACACAAATTCTGTCGACTGAGTTTAAGTTAAAATCTTTTCTTTAACGTCCTTCAACCCAAAACAAAACACAGACATACCGTTGCTAAGTTGTTGTTTTTTTCAGGTAGACAATACACACACACACACCGGAAAGACCGATGAACAAAAGTACCAAAACATCCTCCAGATGCAAAAGACATTTTTTGCATAGGTAGGTATTTGTCAGTTTATCGTAGACACCGTCACAGTAGACTTGATTTGAAGAATAGACAGAACAGAGACAGACTGAGAGAGAGAGGGAGAGAGAGAGAGAGAGAGAGAGAGAGGTGTTGCGGATCAGAGGAGAGAATGAAAGGGTTGAATGAAAGATAAAACAGCTTACGAAACCGAGAGGAAAAGAGTAAACAGAGACGAACAATGAGGAAGGGAAAAACAGGTGGACAGAGAGAGAGAAGAAAGCAAGCAAGAGAAGGGAGCCGCTCGCTCAGTCCTGTTGACATGGTCACGCTGGTCTGCTTCAACCACTGAACTCTCTGCTGAGACCCAGACACACAGTAGAAGAATACTGTCCTTTATCACCACATTCACACCTTCTCTCTCTTTCCCTCCCTCTCACGCCCTCAGTGTCAGCGTGACTGAACAGCGTTTAGTCAAACTCACACTCACTGCTAGCAAACACTCGAGTACACACTGCAAAAAAGCTAGATCACTCACATTACAATCCGAGAAGCGAGTCCACGTTTTACTGTTTTTACCTTGTTTAAGTGGTATTGAGACAGATCGAAGCGAATTGTTCACACTTGTCATGTTTGGTTGGATTAAAACAAACTTGGTGTGATTGCTCTGTTAGTGCGGTTCATTTGAATAAGTGTGAACGCTGATATCTGAACCCTGGTGCCACCAAACAAGCGGACCGAGACACTGAAAAGATGAGTCTCAGTCCGCTTTCAAACGAACTCTGGTGCGGTTGGACTGAAATATGAACGCAACACGGACCAAAGACACATAAACAAACCAAAAACAGGACATAATGTCACAGGATGCGACCCTAAAAGAACAGAATGCTCAAGCACAGCTGTTTTTTCTCATTATAGACGCGATGTTGCCCATCACAGTTCGGTACAGGCATCAGAACCGCATCTGTGTGTGTGTGTGTGACGGAGGGATTCCTGCCGCTGTTTTGACTCCTTCACACATTATATAAACTCTTCACGAGTTCTCAGCTGGTCAAAATACCATCAAATTTAGGCTACGCACACACAGCGAGCGCATTTATCCACAGCACACAGCATTGTTTTGGATGTTCGGTAAGTCACAAAATATGCGTAATAAAAGCTGACCAATCAGGTTGTGAACATATCCCTATGCCTTTAGGTTCGGTGTTAAAATGGCAATGTGAACGCTGAGCACAGTAAGGTGAGTTTAGCATTTTCTGATGTTTCACTGTGGATGAGAAACTTTGTAAAATGCTTATGCGGACAGAGAGCATTTTGAAACGAAAATGCCGTTTTCAAATGTGTCCAGATTATTGTAGACGTAGACCAGGTGTAACAGATTATCACAAAAGAAAAAAAAACAGTGTCAGTAACAGTAGGGCAGGGTTTTGCTCTATCCATCTGCTGTTGAGTGGCTGGATGCAGATCTGAATTTGAGGTTGCAGTCGATTGTAAGAAAGGGACGGGGTTAATGCAGACAAATGACTGGAGAGCGTACGAATTATAAGGTTAAAAAAAGGAGCAAATGCACGGATGAATTGTTCACAATTGGATCAATAAGAAGCATTTAAAAAATAGTGAATTTCCATTTAATGCAAACTTTAAAATCTTAGATTTTTAAGCTACCTGAATAATAATAAGTACGTTTTGAAATGCATTGACAAAGCATTCATGTATTTGTTTGCATACGATCTAGCCTAGCGGTATTGTTCCAGAATAGTTGCATATAGACAGCATTTTTTTTATAGTGGAAGCATTCTGGATTTGTAAAAAAAATTATAAAAATAAACTGAAATAAAGAGTCGAATGCAAAAACCGTGATCCATCAAAGATCCTTTTAAAAGTGTGTGTGTGTGTGCGCCAGACCCAGTCACACAGCCTGTGTAATTACATATGTTTCAGCACTGGACCGCATTAGCCTTCGTGATTGAACAACTGTCAGCCGGCAATGTCTAATGAGCAAACTCAGGGTTAAGCAAGCACTCTGCAGATAATTAGAGAACGTTTGCAGAACCTCGCCAAAGAATTTCTGACCCCGTGTGTCAAGCTTGAAGAAAGAAAGAAAAAACTTGAAGGAAAAGGGAGCATGTTTAAAAATGTAGCCACAAAGTCAAGTTTGAGAGTGTGGAATTGAAGCTGGGATGAAAACACCAGTCTTGTACACAACTGAAAGTCTTTTGTGTGCGTGTTTGTGTTCGCAAAGCTCGACAAAAGCTAACCGCACACACGGGCAGGCCTTCAAAGCGCAGATTAAAGTGAAATTATACCGACATCTCTGTTTACTCTAAATATAAACATGATAATACACTCCTCCAACCATTCCTTCTCATCCCAAACACTCATCATTCCTGTTTTGCTCTCTCTCTCTCTTTCTCTCCCACCCACCCTGGGTTTCTCTCCCTTTCTCTCCTGCTCTGGAACAAAGGTGGCATTCATGGTCACACATTGAAACAAGGAGTGGGGGGATGGAGGGGGGCAGAGGTGACAGGAGTGTGTGTGCGCCGGCCTCGTTTATGAGGGCAGAAACATCATTTTGTCAAACTTGCCGACGCCCTTCCCTGACCCTGACAGCTCTTGAAAAGATCCGAGTGTTAGTTTCACCCCATCCCGCCCCCGACAGCACTGACCCCCAACACCCCCGCCCCCCCACACCCGAATCCACCTTCCCTCGTCCATAAAGCCCTCCACCGTCCTCTTGTCCCTCAGTCTTGCATTACAAAGATTCCTCTCGAGAAACTCGAGCTGTGTCCAAAAACAAGCTCGGGGCACAGGTGCAGAGAGGTGGACCTTTGTGTGTGTGTGTGTGTGTGTGTGTGTGTGTGTGTGAGTGTGTGTGTGTGAAAATGGAATGTCAGAGATGTTGGAGAATCTTTTTCATGATAAATGCAGAGGTTTCAACACACCCTAGATGAGGACATCATCCACAGATTTTGGCGTGAATATGCACTGTGTCTACATTAATAACACATATCGCAAGTAAAATCAGTGATAAGAGAAACTCTTAAACAAAAAGAAAATGAGTGGCGGTTGCCAAAGTGTTGCTATGCAGTTGCAAAAGTGTTTTGGGTGGTTTTTATAATGTTGCTATGCAGTCAAAAGAGGCCAACGCTCAGGTCTATATGACATCCCATTAAAAGTCAATGGGAGTCTATGGGATTATGGGATTTGCTCGTCCACCAAGCGAAAAGCTTAAAAAAAGTAATAAAATGAATACGTACATACATACATACATAAAAACATTTTAAAAAAAGCAGCATTAGGACTTATTCATGTTCGTTGCATTATGTAAGGATCTGTGATTTTTTTCCCCTTGTTTTTTCATACACTATGTGAAAATCTTAAAAATCAATCAATCAATAAACAAGGCATAATCTGAGGTCTCATTCTTGTCTGTTGCACAATGTAAGTCTGTGGGATGCTTTCATTGCATGTTTTATTAAATAAAAAAAAATAAAAAAATTAAGCACTCTCCTCACCAACACTGAACAAACAGTTAGTGCTGAGGTTTAATGCTTATGGTTAAAGATTTGCCACCACAAATGTCCTCATGAAGGCTCAATAACTTCTTTCCCACCAGCCAAAAAAAGCTTTCCAGATTTGAGAATTAGATCTTAGTTGGTGATTACATGTGATAACAAGCTTTCGAGCGAACACCAGCTGAAATCCTTCAGTTCCAATCACTCTGAAATGCCGTGAGAATGACTTTTGACTTCTGCTATTTCCACTTCATTTTCAGCTTGTGTTCCACCTCTCTAAGCTGATTCAGCTCCCAGCGTGCATTGATCTCATCAGGAGCGTTGGCATGGAGGAGCGGGAGTCGCGGCTGGAGTCCGGCAGACCAGTGGTGGGCCGCAGGTATCAGACCTCTCAGAGGAAATCTCACATCTCGCTTTCTCTCTTTTCTCTTCATGGCTTCCAGGGCCCGATTTAAACCCTGTCCTGGGTCTCCAGTGAGCAGACTAAACAACACCTACCAGCTCGACATGCGAGCGCTTATCACACCGCCAGGAGACCAGCCAAACACACACAGAGAGAGAGAGAGAGAGAATCTAGCTATTAAAAATAACAATGTATTATGAACTTTAAAACTTGAACTACACTGATAGCTATACAGACATATGGATACAATTATAAAAAGAACAATAGATAGAAGAGAACAATGGATGGATAGATAGAATGATGGATGGATGGATAGATAGAACGATAGAATTATAGATGGATGGATAGAACGATGGATGGATGGATGGATGGATGGATGGATGGATGGATGGATGGATGGATGGATGGATGGATAGAACGACAGAACTATAAATGGATGGATGGATGGATGGATGGAATGACAGAACTTATAAATGGATGGATAGATAGAACGATAGATAGAATGATAGAACAATAGATAGAATGATATGGATGGATGGATAGAATGATAGAACTATTAATGGATGGATGGATGATAGAACGATAGATAGAATGACAGAACGATAGATAGAACGTTAGATGGATGGATAGAATGATAGATAGAACGATAGAATTATAGATGCATGGATGGATGGATAGAACGATAGATAGAATGATAGAATTATAGATGCATGGATGGATGATAGAACGATAGATAGAATGATAGAACAATAGATAGAATGATAGATGTATGATGGATATAATGATAGAACGATAGAATGATAGATGGATGGATAGAACGATAGAAAGAGCGATGGAATGATAGAGGATGGATGATAGAACGATAGATAGAATGATGGATGGATGGATATATAGATAGATAGTTAGAACAAGCCTAAAATGACATGCAATGAAATGCAGCTCTTTTATTTACATCGTCTTCACTCCTTCATTTTCTGATGAATTATACAGTGAGTGACAGTGAATCTGCTCCCGAGACTCACAGGCTTTCGGGAGTCCAAGTTTGCCTAAACATTCCAGACCAAAACAGAACCTTTGCGACGCGGAGGATGTTTGTTTAGATCAACCGTCTCAATGCAGCGACGATCCCATCAGAACACACAAATATTTAACCATCTTCCTTTCTATTCAAATGAACTCTGTGCAAACAACACACACAACATTAAAAAAGATTACAAAAGCACACGCAGAGACTAAAAATGAGGTCATATTATGCCGATTATCATTTGACATCCACAGACAATTACGTGGTGTAAAAGGATATGTGATTGTTTGCAGATATTTAACGACAGCTAAAGGGCAGTATGTAAATATGCTGTGATGTTGACAATGAGCAGATCACATGTGGCCAATTATCACATGACCTCTGCAGACAGACTCTGAAAATGATGGAAATGAGGACAACGAAAACAGGTGAAAGGGGAGGAGAAGGAGAGAAGGAGCGAGAAGCTGCTGTGAAGAAAGAGAGAGCTGGAGGCACTGCTGGAATGTTTGTGGTGAGGAACAGCGGGAGTAATGGCTTCCATATGGGCGCTCCTGGCAGGAGAGAGAAAGCCAGGAGAATTACAGAGGGAAACAAAAGAAAAGGATCGAAAATTAAGTTAACATTAAGGAAAAAGAGGCTTGATGGAGGGGAAAACTGGAAAAAGATGCAAATGGAAGACAGGAAGTGTACTGCAAAAAAAAAAAAAAAAATCATATGTTTTACACTAAAACTTAAAAATCTTTAAAAAAAAAAAAAAATTTTTTTTTTTTTTTACATCAGACGCAAAACTGCATAAGATATTGTTTAAGAGGGGAAAATTGGAAAAAGATGCAAATGGAAGACAGGAAGTAAATAAGTAAATAAAAGTTTAAAATATATAGACACTTAAAAAAGAACAAAACAAAATTACTGGAAATTTAAAATTAAGATTATGAAGAACAAAGATTATAACAGCATATCAACTACAGTAAAATGACACTGGTCGCTATATAAAAGGAAATAGCATCAGATCTTCTCTTCCGTTTTGTGACGTACATCCAAGTGAAATTTATCGTAATTATCGCTTTATCAAAAAAGTACAAATTCACTTGGTTCTATTCACTGGCTGTTGAACAGACCTTTTACTGGAAGGATGAGTTATGACATTTTGATGAAAAAATTATGAGGTAAAAAAAGTTTGTTCATATCACTGTGTGTGCTGAGGAAGATCCGGAGCTGAAGTGCAGTTATGGTAATGGGCGTTTCGTTTCCGACACACGTAAGCGGTGGACCAATCATAATAGACTAAACCATCTGACCAATCAGAGCAGAGTAGACCAATCATAACAGACTACCGTTTGACCAATCATAGCAGAGTAGACCAATCACAACAGACTACCGTTTGACCAATCAGAGCAGAGCAGACCAATCACAACAGACTGGACCGTCTGACCAATCAGAGCATAGCAGACCAATCACAACAGACTACTTTACTTAAACAAGTATTTGTTTAGCTTATACTATTTCAGTCGATAGAGACAAAATATGACTTTATCTAAAGATGTTTTACTGGAAAGCAATACCTGGTGCATTTGTAAGCACAAAGCAGGTGAACAGAGAATGTGTGTGTGTGTGTGTGAAGGTAAGTCTGTCCTTGTCACCGTTACCGTCATGCCCTTTCCTGACAGGAGGCGGTCTACATCGCTCATCCCTCCACGCTGTACGCTTTCTCGCCAGACAGCAGAGAAGCTGGATCTCCTCGTCTTCCTTATTCAGACATCCCTTGTTTTCAACAGTGTGATCGTTTCCACACCCTCTGAAAGCATGCTGGAAAGTTTAGCATTAATCACACGTGAAATAAATGCTAATGAACGGCCAACCCCTTCCTTCCTTCTGGACGAAAAACGAAATCAAAATCCATCAAGACTGACAGAGAGAGAGAGAAAAGAGAGAACACATGCTTTCCTTCTCTCGCTGTCTGTATTTCATATCCTCAGATCAGGCCTGTATATTTATGCAGCCGTATGTTCTCAAAGCCCCCCGTTCAGAGAGATTAACATATGTGTGAGTCTGCATGTGCACATGAATATGATTCACAGCATAATGAATCATAATGCCGTTTAAAGAGGTGAGCGTTCATGCCGGATCAGAGAAACACACACACACACATAGGTGTGGATAAGTGAAGGTAAAATGAGTCTTTCAGTCCAGCTGGTGTGTGACCACAGGTCTCTGTGTCAATGCCTGTGTTATTCTGTGTGAAATTAGTGTGTGTTACTCTTAATGTGTGCATATGAATGGAATCTGTGTGTGTGTGTGTTAGTGTGTGGACTCCTTCCTCAAGGGAGACGGCTCCAGGTTAATCTCACTCTCTCAAACGTAACGGTCTGATTAGAGCGAGTCACCAGGGGTCAGAGGTAGACCGAGGGGCCACATACTGAGGGGCCTGTGGGGTCCTGGGTCAGACGCCACTGCCCCACTGTCCACCTCACACACTCCAGAGCATCCATGAGGCCTATAAACACCCCAACATGGGGCTCAGATGTCTTCGGGCCCCAGGAAACTGTTACTCAAAGGTTCACCTGACTCTGTGTGTGTGCAGAGATTATGAGCTACTGCATACGATTCCTGACAGGAGGAAACTGGAACGAGACAAGAAGCAGATTTTGAGTCTTTAAAGACAAGGAACACATTAAACAATGTGCTATTGGCTTTCAACTTCTACGCGCTTAATTATTGCTTAAGCAAACTCGAATCTCACATCTAGCTCCACTCTGGTGTGAAGTCCAGTTTTTCCAATCAAAATCATCCTCTCAAGTCTCTAAGTATGAACTACAACCAAATGGATATGAAAAATCATTTGGAAAGAAAAGCAATTTGTAAATGCTTAAAAGATATTTACATTTTTGTATTTAAGAGCACCAAAATCAATCATATTCTTTAGGAGTATTTTGAAAGATTTGAGAGAAAATATTGAAAAATCCTTGATAAATTTACTTAAAATGGATGCTACAAGCAGATAGTTTCACTTGTTTAAAGTGTAAGCTAATTAAAACACTAGTGGGAAAAAAAAACTTCAAGTAAACAAGTCTTGATGTTTTATGCAGAGCTGCTTAAGTTAATTAATCCTGTTTTAAGGATTTTTAGATATTTTTTTACGGGAAAATAGACGATAGCTAATTAAAAAGTAAGTCCATTTTTAAACACGGAAACTGTTTCATATCGCAATATACTGTATATTGCAGGAAAAAAAAATATCGCAATGTCATTTTTTTGCCAATATCGTGCAGTCCTACTCTGAATTGAACAGGGCCGTGTGGTGAGTGGGGCGAATCAGGGCCAGTGTGGAGTGACGACAGCCTGCTATTCCACACCCTGAGGCCCAACACCCAAAACAGCCCGACGCCTTCACAAATCAACCGTCCCAGCATCTGAAAGTCATTCCACTCTCTCACTCTTCCTTCTACACACTTTCATTTTGCCGTTTTTCCCTCTGACTGCCTCTCTTTATCTCTTCCACGTATACTCTCTCTGGTGGGTTTAGTGTGGTCAGGCCGGGGTCCCAGAAGGACCCAAAGTTGAGGAGCCCTGTGGTAAAAAATCAACAGCTAGAGACCCGAGAGAGAGAGAGAGAGAGAGAGAGAGAGAGAGAGAGGTGAGACAGATGAGACTGACTACTGCTTCAAACACCTCTGCTTCCAATCCTGTCAAGATGTGCCTCATGCCAGTTTCTGCTGCGAGTGTGTGTGTTTGTGTGTGTGTGTGTGCGCTGTACCATACGAATCTCATCTCCTTCACAGTGCCGAAGGGCATCTTTTTAGCACACAAAAACGTTCATCTCAAACTCATACAGGGTCACGGGGTCTTTATGACATTCTTCTCTCCCCCCAGCCAATCAGAAACAGCCTCTCAAACGGTTGTTCTCAAGAGCACTTCCTGTCGGGGGGGAGATTGACAGCTGAGGCTATGATTGACAGGCCTCGGGCGAGAGAGGCTTTGGAGCTGCGCGGTGGCCAACGGGAACGTTTTCTGCTGGCAATCCTTTCATTTGCATGAAGGAGGGATGCTGGATAAATAAAGAGAGCAAATGAATTTTGGAAGTGAAGTACGAGCGTCCTCAGCGGTTATGTGCTGAGGACCTCAGCGGGGTAGAGGCACGTTTCCGAGAGCGCGGCGACGTGTAGAGTCCCGTGAGAGGAATACTACGACAAACGCTCTATTCACACACACACACGCACGCATTGAAGGAAAACAACAACTCAAATCCACAACAACTACACTGTCACAAACAGGATGCGATCCATATGCACACTCATTCTGAAAAGATGCAGCAAATCCCTGATGATTGTGATAATTGAACATGAAAGGGTTTAAAAATAGCACGATTCTCTCCTTAGTATCGGAGAATTCTGAGGAGACCATTCACAAATGCAGCGAACATGAAAACGCTGGAGGAAAAAAAAGGAAAACAGAAACTCCCTATTCACTCTTTCCTGACTCTCTTTCTCTCCCTCAACCGTTCCCACCCCTCCGTCTCTCGGGAGAAAGAGAGAGGGAGAAAAAAAATGGCTGATCATTATTCCTATCAAACTCTCGGAGAAAGAAAGTTCACACCAACTTGCTGACTAGGTTAACAGGCTGAGTGACAGAGAGAGTTAGAAAGAGATGGGGGGGGGAGTGTGTGACGAACAAGAAAATGTGTTAGATGTTAAAATTCACTTGTCGAAAAAATCCTTTACAGGATTACTATCATAATTTAGATCCAATCCTAAAAAATCCTAATGGGATCAAATTAGAATCCCTTCTGGATCAAATACACACTTCTTGGATAAACTGATAGAAAAATTGTTTTAATGTGTTTGAAAAAAGTCTCTTATGTTCACCAAGGCTGCATAGGATCAACATACATTAAAAACAGTGATACAGCAAAATATTTGTACAATTTAAAACTACTGTGTACTATTTTAATATATTTTGTTTAAAATGTAATTTATTCCTGTGATGTCAAACTGCTGATTTGGTGTTTCACTATTATGCTATTTTAAAGGTTCCTAGTTTTTTTAAAAGTCTCCTAAAATAGATTTACATGCAAAAAAACATACATTTCTATTTACATTGCACATCACCTCATTTCCCAAAGAGTCTGAAAACAGTTCGTTTGAAGATTCACTCTCTCTAAATACCTCCTTTCCAAGAGCTACTCTGCTCTGATTGGTCAGATGGCTCAGTCTGTTGTGATTGGTCTACTCTGCTCTGATTGGTCAAATGTCTCAGTCTGTTGTGATTGGTATACTCTGCTCTGATTGGTCAGATGGCTCAGTCTGTTGTGATTGGTCTACTCTGCTCTGATTGGTCAAATGTCTCAGTCTGTTGTGATTGGGCTACTCTGCTCTGATTGGTCAGATGGCTCAGTCTGTTGTGATTGGTCTACCGCTCACATCGATTTTCGGAAATGAAACGCTCATTACCATATCTGAATTCAGCTCTGGATCTTCCTCAGGTCTTGATACACAGCGATACGAACGATGGTGTCGGTTTTTCTGTATCATTTACAGTGTGAGTCCTCGTTCTTTTGAAGTGCATCAAAGTGGATTCTCAGCGCTGAAAACAGCGTCTTCTCGACATGAACAACACGAACAAAACTCTTCCAGTCTCAGTGTTTGAGGGTTAAAGTAGGCGTTGTTCACGGACAGCCAATGAACAACATAGACTGGAATTATGCAAATGAGTTACATTGTTACATAGGTTTGTAACAGGAAGTGAGACTGGAATTACTGACGAATCATTTTAGCAGTTCAGAGTCGATTCTTTCTTTTAGGAGACAATAACTTTATTAGTCGTGCACTTTGATCTTTAAAACTTTGCAGAGCTTTTACATTCACAAACAGTGATATTACACGCTGCATGAAAGATAATATTCGGAAAATAATAATAGGGGTGCTTTAATATCATCAATGTTGAAAACAGTTGGATAGCTAATTATTTTAGTTGTATTTTAGTTGAAAAGAAGAATATCTGCACCAGTGGAAAAATCAGACAACCAAAGAGCCAGGGCAGAGCGGAGCGAGGGATGGAGAGACAGAGAGAAAAGATGGACACAGAGATGTCCTGCTGGGTTAAGCCAGGTGTCTTCAGCAGAGTGTCGCGAGAGGAGAGAGGGCAAGAGAAAGAGAGGAGAATAATTAGTCAGACCTCCAGCTGAGGAGACTGACAGGTAAAGAAAGAGAGGGAGAGAATGCTGAGGTAAGAGACTAAAAAGCGAGACAACTATAGATGGACAGAGAGTCTGAAAGTGAGAGTGCTGGAAAGAAGAAAGGATGAAAGAAGAGAAATGAGGAGGTGAGGGAGGGGTTGGGGAAAGAGAAAGAGCTTGAAAAATGCCCTTTGTCATCATTTTACAAAAGAACGGATGACAAAAGGAGACAGAGAGGGAGAGAAATCACAAAAATGCATGACCCCGGCCCCTTTTCGGACAACAATGAGCATTTGTCTATCCATCAGTTCAGCTCAGTGGTGTTTCTGGTGACCTAAACACACCGCAGAGATTCATTGTGACACGATGGCACTTCCTGTCAGCATCTGTCTTCAGAAAGCCCGTCTGAACTCAGTGCGTAAGTACACTGATTAGTAAAAATGTTGTGCTTAATGTGTCTCATGTGTTAGGAACTAAATCCCAGTAGAAACCATATTTAAAGGGGGAGATGTTAAAATACTTCTTCCATTCCCAACTTTATATGAAGAGATGGCTACATCATCAAGGTTTAAAGGGGGTAGTTCATCCAAAAAATCATGCTGCCTTCACATGCTATTGGAATAATCAGGAATATAAGGAATATAACATTTACCACTGGGAATCTCTGGGATAATTTCCTGAGTTTGGTGCCGTGACTGCCATTCTTTATCATTTTTTTCCACAACGACCTTGTCTTGTCGTTAAAGTAGTGTATATTTACAAATGTGGATAATCATTTGAAGCGTATAGTGTGTTTTATACACAATGAAACTAGTCTGTATTTGACCGAAATTCCAGAACTTATAACGTGGTGAACATTTATATGGTTGTCAATGAATGAGACGCTAAATATCTTTTTGGCTTTAATAAAATTTTCCAAATAAATAAGCAAGATTAAACCTGGCGTCCTCCATGATTCCTGTTCTTTCCGCCAACAAAGCACTTGAATGCGACAAGCTTGTAATCACGACTTCAGAAGTGGGAAGTACTTAAAAACAGCATTAAAATGCCTGTTTTTTTTGTCAATGAACCAAAATTTTGTCAATTACCAAAACTGTTTGGTTACCAACATTCTAAATTAGATTCAAAATATTTTGTATTACGTATAAAAAAGAATATCATACAGCAAAACAAAATGAGGGTGAGCAAATGATGACAGAAATGTCCTTTCTGAGTGAACCATCCTTTTATATCTCCTAAAAATATATATAAATACTGTGGCTCTAGTGTTTGTAAGAGAATCCTGAACAGCCAAACAGAACATTTGTTCAACTAACTGTTTGAAAAAAAAGAATCATAATTTTTGCAAATGAAAACTATAGCTTGTGGAAATTAGACATCAACATTTTTGTGTTTTCCATCTGATCCTTACAAAATGCCTTCATTGGTGTAACCCAACATAGTTAGGTTTGTTCAGTTACATTAAATACTTTCTTTGACTGAATAAAACCAGCTAAGTTAAATTTTTAACATGAATCACATTTTTAGGTTAATAGACAAAAACATTTTTACAGCGACGATAATGTGAAAATTACTTCTAAAGAACATGGCCGTGGAGAATCCTCAAGGTCACAGATGACTAGAATCAGAATCGGCTGCAATTTTGTTTTAAAAATATTATTTCCTCTGAATAGTTATATTCAGGACTGAAGACTAGCAATATATTTTGTTCTCTCCAGCCTCCAAATAAACAGCGGCGTTCACTCCAGAGAGCGTAACTCCATGAAGCTCCTCCATCTTCACCTACAGGTCCCTGCGGGTTTCATTTAACAGTTTGCCATTTGATCCTCAGATTCAGCATGTGTGTGCGTTTGGTTCTGAGCCAAAGGTCGTGTCTTGTTTTGGCAGAGGTTGTGGTCTGATGCCTCTAGATTGGTATTAAAGGGGCCGTGGCACCGCAGTTGGCATACAAAACTTCCCCTTTCCATTCAGACACCTTTAAAGTGATCAAGACATGGATTTTTTTAGTATTTTAATATGTTCCTTGAGGTTCACTTATAATGTTCATAAAGTTTTTTACACACACAAAAAAAACAAATATATATGCGAAAAACGATTATTTTCAACCCTCATTCTGAGCCTCTGTCTGGAATGATCAGTTTTTAAGGCACGGCTCCTTTAAGGCTTGTCAGTAAACGGCCTCTGTTATGATTGGCTAACGTCACTGCACCGTATCAACACCCACTCGCTACTGAACATGAGTAAGTGTTTTGAAAACATTATCCACATAAAACCATCATTTACAGATAAAGCATTATGAAATCATTTACTTCAGTTTGTGCTGCAGCTTCTGTCAGATTCAATACAGTCGCTGCTTTATCTTTCACAAAAGTTTCTTTGTGAACTCTCCATTACACTGAGCCTCATTTACTAAACAAAATGCCCCGAACAAACATATAATCCTTAGACATGATCCGGGACGACATTAAAATAAATCATCCACTTGTTTCTGACACTGCGATCCTTCTGAAGTCTGTACAGAGACGCAAACAAACTGTTTAAAGTACCAAGCGAAAGTTCTTTCACTCGTCTATTAGTCCTGTTGTCGACAGACTGTCAGAAACTGAACACACATCTGTAAACTGTATCAGTGTAGACAGCGTCAGGGATTATAATGGGTTTTATGTTTTTTACATGATGCTCACATCCAGTGTAGGCAAATGTCAGCTGTTAAGTGACTGAATGCCAGTGGGCAGACCCTATGGTGTGATGATGTTTAACTATTCGTCGATGTCTTGCTCTGGAGGCAAGCATATGCAAATATATTTGCCTGTGTGACATCACAGATCCCGCAATATCAAAATGAGCCTTTTTTTTTTTTTTTTTGATAAAATAAATGCTTCATTTCTAATGAAGAGGACGTTTTAAGCTAAGAAACTTGAAGAATTTTCAATTAGTACAAAAACGTCTTATGTCAAAAGATCAAGGCAAATTAGATTTCTCATGTCATGAGTCCATTTTACTGTAGGTTTAATACAAGAAAAGCTCAAATAGCTTTTGTGGCATAACGTCCATTCCTATAAAGTCGTCGGGTCGAAATAATTGCCTGCGGTAAAGCCACAAATCAGTAGAGCTTGAGATGAATTAATCCCAGAACATTTCTTTAAACTCCGAACAACATTCAACTTCTCACTGAAGGTCATGCAGGGACATATGCACTACGCTAACACACACAAACAGTCAGAACAAAACAATCGTTCACATTCATATCACTCCTCCTTTGTCTGTCCTCCACGCCTGCATCTATAGAAGCTCATCGCGGTGTAATTAATCAAGAGTTCTTATTAATTATCTATGCGCGAGGGTGTTCATTACTGCATCAATTCAGGCATAGCTAGCGCCGCTTGTGGGAGATCTGCCCGCCCTCTGCCTCCGCACTTCCTCCATACTTACATCTTTCACTAATCTCAAAAGTCAAGTGATGTTTTCTCTCTCCAGCCCTCTCTATTAAAGCGTCTTCACTGATGCAGGGACTCTTTTTATAAGGAAAGACTTTGAACTGGAATCTCAGAGCCAAGTTTCATTTCAGGATCAACTTTTCCTCAAATGTTTCTCTTAAGATTCCTTGAGAGAAATAAAAATAGAAACACATTAGACAAAGTAAAGAGTTCAGAGCTATAAAAATTAATGTGGATAGTAGCCAGGAGCGTAATCCTATGTCGGAAGAGGCACAATATAAAATTAATCAGCTCTGTTCATTAATATTAATTATGAGATGTGACATTCGCCAGGGGAAAGTGTAGAACAAATTCACGAACAAATTACTCTTATGAACTGATTTTTTTAGTGAATCAAAAACATACAGTGTGACCTAGAACTTCACGATTAGTTGAAATCATGATATGGTTTCATGCGATAACCAAATCGCAAAGGCTGTGATTTAATTATATAAATATATGCGCTGTATGTTTAAGAGTGCATCAGTAACGTCACAAACTCCACCGAAACACTATTTTACAGTGAAATATTACAACAGTAATAAGTATTTTTATCTTTATATTTTAAATATTTTTGCATATAAATAGATACGCACAATCATAATAAGCATATAATACAATAACATTTTACATTGAAATCACAATTTTTATCAGAATAATAATGGTGCACTAGTGTGACAAGTATCTCTGAAACAAACGACTCTTATGACCCGGTTCATTTGCATCAGTCGGAAACACTAGATTTACAGCATTAGCAGAGAGAGAATTTATTTTATATGCAAGAAAAATTAAATGTCTTAAATGTTGTTTCTAAATGCTCAAATCATGATTAAAAAACAGCATTTTTCAGGCTGGACCAGCAAATGCACAAAGAACATGTTTCAGCTGCGGCACTTCTCCATTGTTTTTCTATGTAAACACGAGCTAGACGGACGTCTTTAACCTTGAACTCCTCATGCATGGCACAGCGAATGTTTGTAAATGGGGAACTGAATCAAATTGGGAAATCTGTATCTTTTGAAAGCCGACTTTTGATTGAGGTGTCGAGCGGTTTTGTGAGATTTCTTCTGGAGACGCGCAAGATCTTTTCTCATGGAAAAAATCAGGAAAGCAGGAAACTTGAGCAAACGTCTCTACATTGACTCACACTGCTGTCTAGAAGAAACATGTGAGATCTGAAACGCGTTCTGGGCGAGATTCTTTTATAATACTGAAATGTCATTTGCCGTCCCTTTGTATGTGAAGACCAGAGTCCCCACATCAACAAGCATCGCTTCCAGAAACGAGGGCGCTGTAAAATATCACCCTCCTCCTATAACATGCGCACCACGCAATTACTTCCCGTCTAACAGGGCTCTAATCTCTGTCACTGGTCCACCTATTATTGCTTTTCCAAGTCTCTTTCCTTCCATTTTTTCCTTCAGCCTAACCTCGCTTTCCATTTCTTTTGCCGCATCCCTCTATTCTGAAAGCAAGAGCACTTTCCTCTCTTTCCCTTATTTTTCATCTCTCATCAGGCCAAAAGCTTTTCGGTGTACACACCTCTATCTACAAGAGTGGTACAAAAACAGAAAGAGAGAGAGAGAGAGAGGGGAAGATAAAATGAGCAGAGGGGAAGAAAACGAGAGAAGGAGAAAGGCTAAAAGTAAGAGAGGCTCTGACGTTAACAAGATAGCTCGTTAAAGCAAGGGGACAGGGAATGAGAGAACGAGAGAGTGAGCGTGTGAGAGGGAGGTGGAGAGAAGTGGATGTAATTGGTGGCTTTTTGAAAAGGAAAGACAGAAAAGACAGAATTAGGTTTTCCATCTGCAGCCCTGAGTGTGTGAGTGTGTGTGTGTGTGTGTGTTTTGCAGTAAGAATGACAGGCATGATGTCTGTGAGAGTTTAAGACATCAACAGGTCACACACAGAGACATAGCTATCAGTCACATTCACATTTATACACTACACAGGCGTCTACTATTTGGAGAGAAGCTTATTTAAAACATCTCAAATTTACCATCGTATTATTAAAAAATTGGTATTAAGAGAAAGCAGTTCAACACACCTGGGTTTCTAGCGGAGAACAGTTTACGCGACCATGTGCGTGAGAGAACTAAAGTAACGAACAGTTTAAATGCAAACACAGTTTTTGTGTCTTCCTTTTCGTTTTTCCGGTGTGTTTCCTGCATCACTTTTGGCAGTGGAGCTCCCTCGAGAAAAAAGAAAATATACAACGCGACTGGTGTAGAATGATTCTTGAATAAATTACTCTTGTGAACTGGCTCTTTTTAGTAAAAAAACATGCAAACACAGTTACTCATGTGTATTTTTACTCATGTGCTGGGTCACTCTTAAAAAATGCTGGGTCATTTTATTGGGTTATTATTAATATTTTTACCCAGTGCTGGGTAATATTTCTGTAACTCAACTGCTGGGTCATCAGATACCTATACCCAGCGCTGGGACAGTGTAACCCAATGTCTGTGTCAAACCGGTTAAAACTGGATACATTTGTCAACGGTCATTTTATTTTCTGTTTTCTGAGAGAAAATAGAAAACTGAGAAACTTGCCATTGAATAAAAAATACTGTATATGAGCAGTTCCTGTCCTATATATATAACAGAGATTTTAGAGTGCATTTTTATTATTTAAAATGAAAAACCTTCAAAATCAAATTGTCTGACCCAGCACTGCCTAAAAACAACCCAGCAAATGGGTTAATATTATAAAACCCAACAAGCTGGGTAAAAATAACCCAGCAAGTGTTTTAGAGTGTACATAAGCTTATGCTACGCTTACGTCATACGCCGGGTCAGAGGTCACCCTTCCGCCAGAACTCGACTCTCGCATGAACACGCGTACGGCCGTTGGATCTATTCTAAGCTGGGAAGAGCCAGGATGGCTTGAGGGTAAAGAGTAAATTATGGGATAACTTTCATTTTTGGGGGAACTATTCCTTAAGTCCTGTTCACACCAAGAATGATAACAATAACTAGCATCCACACATAACGGACACGTTCTGTTTAATACATGATCGCACTGACTGCAGTAATGCCGTGAGCCGCTTCACTGGAAAAAAGGCCACTCCAAAAATAAGCAAAAAAAAATTAATACAAGATATTTTTGCTTGTAATAAGCAAAAAAATCTGCCAATGGAACAAGTGAAAATTCTCTTGGTAAGATTTCTTGAAATAAGACATTATATTTAAGCCTTACAAGATATGAGTGATCTTGAAATTAGCTGGGACAACTCATTTTTAGCTATATTTTACTAGTATTGTGATGTTTTGTGTCTCATAATAAGCTTGTCATGCTCAAAAATAGTATTTTCCCCTCAAAAGTAGCATTTTTTTTTTTGGTCATCCTGTTTGTTTCAAGTGTATTTAACTAATTTTTAGTTCTATAATTGTTACGCTGTTCTAGATTTAAGTCACCACCAACTTGAAATAAGATTGGAAACTGGCATTTTTGAGACAAAATGTCTTGAAGTTAGCATTATTGACTCATATTAGGCAGTCCTCTTTTACCATAATAAGCCATAATTTACCAACCTGACATCATCTTAAGTGTATTTAACTTATTGTAAGCTCAACAAAAGTAATGCTGTTCTAGATTCAAGACATTTTACCTACTAGATTCAAGACATTAACTACTGTTTACTAGACAGAAAAAGTGAAAAATAGACTTGCATTTAACCTTTTTATTATTATTTAAACAGCAAAAAGTCCCAGAGGACTGCATAAAAGGGAAACAGCTTCATTTTCTCACTAAATCTCAACATTTTGGCTCACAGTATTTATGGAACTGCAATATGAAAACATAGTAGAACATTTTATAGAGTATAAATGTAAGATCCCTTAAAGGAGAAGTTCACTTTTAAAATGAAAATTCTGTCATCATATACTCACCCTCATGTTGTTTCAAACCTGTATGAATTTCTTTCTTCTGCTGAACAGAAAAGAAGATATTTAGAAGATTATCAGTAACCAGACAGTTTTTGGGTCCCATTGACTTCCATAGTAGGAAAAAAATATACTATGGAAGTCAATGGGACCCAAAAACTGTCTGGTTACTGATAATCTTCTAAATATCTTCTTTTCTGTTCAGCAGAAGAAAGAAATTCATACAGGTTTGAAACAACATGAGGGTGAGTATATGATGACAGAATTTTCATTTTAAAAGTGAACTTCTCCTTTAACCCTACTCCCACACCTAAACATAGCCATTTTATAGACAATATTAAAAGGATAAAACGTAATGGACATATGTGTAGGGAAATGGCAGTTTTATTAACAATATAGCATTAAATAGTAGTTTGAGCCACTAATCCTACCCCTAAACCTAACCATTTCTTATAACTACGTAAGGTTAGGCTACAATTATAAAGAAAGAAAACAGACATAACGTTACACGTTTAACGTTAATCACAATAATTTATTTAGTGAGAAAATTTCAAAACCGGTACCAAAAGTCGTTCACATGACGATGTGTCGCAGTCCTCTCTGGCAGTATGTAATAGTTGTGTATGAGGTAACGTTACAGAGCAGAATTTAAATTCTTAATCAATGAAAATGTTAATCCGGTCTCGGTTCACTGTTCGCTCTGTGAAGGCGCGCGCGCTTCTCCGTTTCAAATGTACACAAACTTAAACACGGCATGTCGCAATCTGTGACGAAGCATGCGAGAGCCAATGAGCGTTTGATATCGCTGCCGTAAAACATGTCGTAACGCTTCGGGCGCAATTTTTGAATTTGAATTCAATCGAGCGCGGGATGCCGGGATTGGACTTTTTTTTTTTTTTTTTTTTAACGAACTTTATTATGAGCAATACACAGGACAATAGGTACAGAGAACACTAAATACTGTGCAACCTGCTCAACAAAATGAAATGTACAGTATGTACCGACCAGAGGATAATAACATATTAATTAATATATAGAAGGGGAAAATAAAAAATTATGCAGATCCTTCAGGAGATGAAATGTTTTTGTAGTCTTCATATTTTGCATGTTTTCTATTGTTTTGTAATATGATTTAAAGTCCAGATGAAATACCTTAAAACAAGGTTGTGAATTAGACAATTTACATCTGTGAATAAGGTATTTTCCAAGGATAATAAACAGTTGAATAACAAAAATTAATTTTTTGGACAAACCACATAAATCAAAATATAACATGACATCAAAAATATTGATTCTGATGTTTACATTCAATTTTGTGATTATATATTCTTCCAAATCAGACCAATTTTTTTTTGGTGTACATACAGTGATAAAATAAATGAAAAATAGTCTCCAAAAAACACAAGACTCTTCTATGTTTATTTTAAATCTTCTTAACGGGATAATTTTTTACAGGATAAATTTGATGTAAAATTTTAAATGAAACTTCTTTTATTTTATTATTAATACAGTATTTATAAATAGTAGTATTTGCCTTTTCCCAATTTAAATCACCCATGGTTGAATACCAAAAAAACTTTGCAGCAGGTGGAACCGAGCACGAAATTTGATTTCTAATATATTTATTGGTGTATTCTTTTTTTGTAATGTATCTCCGGGATTTGACGTTTACTGTCTCTGCTGAGAGAAATGATGAAGATCGCTGGATAAAGGGCTGAATTTGGATCTGTTTCTTGCAAACAATTGGATTCTAAAGATTTGGATTACACCAATCAAATAAAATTGATGTCTTTTGTGAATTTATGTTGTGTTTTCTTGTGTCTCACGGTAAATAAACCAAATATTACAAAATGGTTAAACGATTAAAGAAGGTATTTTTAAGGTTTTAGAGTGTATTCTTGTTTAACACGTACCCAGACAGCACGCTCAGTCTTACCAACGTTGGCAATTGGTGGGCACCAGCGGCAAAGTATCATAAGGGGGTTTTCCCCTGCACACCAAACAACTTAGGTGGGTAAACCATCGGCGGGATGAGTCTACTAATCCTCCAAAACGAGTTTGCAGCAGAAGCACGAACAGAGCGAAATGTTATTATTTATGAGTAACGTTAAACTGTATTAATAAATGTGACTGAAAATTAAATTAATAAGACAATTGAATGCAATAGAGTAAAAACATTAATGCCACGATTTTAAGTTAAATAGGAATATGTACATATTTGTACGTCGGTAAAGTTTATACGTAAATAAATTGTTTTTTTGCTGTCTATATGTAAATATTATACGTACTCACTGTACTCTGCATTGTGAGTTGTGAGTTTGGCATGTTGACCTACAGTTTTCAATAAAGCAGATTTGTTGTCTCAATTCAAGTCAAGTCTATTTCTTGAAATAAGACGATTCATCTTTTACAAATAACACAGCAGCTTAAAAACCTTATGACATGTCAAAAAAGCTTGTTTCATCTGAGATATGACTCAAAACAAGATATTTTCAAGACAGATTCACTTAACAAGATATTTAAGATGCACTGTCTAAAAACAAGCTCCTTTATCTCACTTAAATCTTGGTCTTTAGGTGATTTTGTCTTATATTAAGTGTGATGAGATATTTTGACTAGTAATTAGAAAAATATACTTGGCAAGATTTTGAGTTTTTGCAGTGTTTAAACACAGTGGTGCCGAGAGGACGTCAAAACCCGGAAGAATAATTCCAGAGATGGTCTTATTGAGTGCTTCTCAAACGGAAAGCTGCATCCTAGTGAGGCCGAGTCCTTCCTACAGCAGTCCTTCTGAGGCTGGACTTCTCCTCAGCACCGAACGCTAGGATGAGACGGTCCAATCCTGCTCCTGAGGGCCACTGTCCTGCAGAGTTCAGCTCCAACCCCAATTAAACACACCTGAACCCGCTAATCAAGACATACTAGAAACCTCCAGGCAGGAGTGTTGAGGCAAGTTGAGGCTAAATGAAATGAATGCTATGAAGTGAATGGCAACCGTCTGTGGTCTCATAGTGTTTTACATCATTGGCAGTTTAGTGTCGAGTGATTAATTTACACCAAAACCAAACATAACACGTATGCCTTCATCTCTGAAAATATTCTTTTTGTCTTGCATAACGAACTTCAGTGTCATTTGTTGTAATGAATTGGAATGTGTGCAAAGGATTGTGGGTGATTGAAGGACATGAAGAATACACTTGATGCATCCTTCAGAATGAGCTGAATGAAGGACGTGAAACAAAGTCTGCCATCCAAGGATCCTTAAAACTGAAATGGCCTTCGGCGGAGAGCTCGAAGACGTGGCAGTCGAGATATGCAGCCTTCAGTTTGAGAAGCTCCCATTACTGGGATCACGTGTGCTTTGATAACCAATCACATTACAGCCTTGACGTCATTGAATTTCGCTCAGAATTGTGTGACAGTCAAATGTTTGCGGATGAGAAGTGCCGTAAACTAAATCCTACCTGTCGCGCAATTGTCCATGACTTCTCTTATAAAACAGCATTTTTTCAGTGTAAACTCAAAAAAATAGATCAATTCAAAATGAATGTTTAAGAGTAAACATGTTGAAGATTAGCTTATAGGCGGTCGATTCATTAAAGTCCCCCTGTAGTCAACAATTTTATCCCTTAAAACTCATCTTTGATCACCAAAATGACATATTTAAGCGTTTTTTTTATTACCTTTTTTTCCTTGATTTCCTGTTATTTATGCCTTAAAATAGCTTGAATGTAACTCTACACCCTTGCCTCATTTAGTATACGCGGTTCTATGAATATGCAAATGAGCCCCGCCTCCACTCACTCACACCAGCTCAGAGATCCACTCGTTGACGATCACTTGTTGACCTGATTGGTTACAAGGTAGTTTGTGACGTCAGAAACGCCAGCGATTTCAAACTGTGTTTTTGAGACTGTCTTTGTTTCACTGCAGTTTTAAAGAGAAAATACTCAGCAATGGTGTTGACTTATGAATTTGCACATGGTTTGTCTTAAAGCATATTAAAAACACCACATAGACAACATATAAACAACATTAAAAGCTTTTTTCGCAATTTTTCTATGTTTTTTATAATGGGGTTCTTCAATTTATAAGTAATATAAATCCTGTGGCAAACATAACTTGATGATACCTTGACGTCTTGTGAACTGCACACACTCACACCCTTAACTGTCTTATCTAGTATCTAGTTACTTATTAAAAACATAGTTTATGTTGTAGAACAAAAGGTATCGTCAAGTTGTGTTTACCATAGGCTTTATTTTACTAATAAATTTGTAAAAAAGAATTATAAAAAAAACATAGGAAGATCGTGAGGGAACCAGTGGCGAATTAGTCTCGCCGGTTTTGACTTAATACCTGATTTGACATAGATTCTGATTGGCTGTCAATGTTTTTCTCGATTCTCTGCTGGAAAAAAAAAAAATTTGTGATTCCAATGATATCATTTCTCTGTGTCATTATCGTTATAGTTATTGAGTGGACGTCTTTATTCTTTTATTGTTATCGTTATCGTTGAATTATTATTCAACTGTTTTTTCTATACAGCATTTGGTTGTATGAAAATCAATCAGAACTGAGTCTGTGATTGTAAATTTTAGGAGGATTGTGTGCGGCAGGCTCATTTTATGTGTGTGTGTGTGTGTGTGTGTAATTCTTCCTAATCCCATCTTTGATGGTCTCCTCTTATCCTCTTCTCTCAGTGCCAGACACAGCAACGTTCTGCCAACGACAGGAGCCAAGCACACATGCACCAACACTCACACAATATCCTGAAATATCCCTGCATCGTGTCTATGCCACAAGCGAGCGGCGTGACAAAAGTAGATCACTTCCTTTACAATCAACCAAGCCAAACTGCATATGTGCGAAGATTATAAAGAGAGCGATCCACTTTTGTCACTAGACGTGATGAACTTTCTAAAATGCACCTTCTTGGTCTTATTATTAGTCGACCTGAAAAAGAAAACGGACCATAAACAACCAGACAATTACACTAATAACAAAACCATGGCTTTAGATAAAGTGTGTTTCGGGGCTAAATGTGCACTAGTTCATTTTTAATTCATGTTTTGCAAGCGGCTACGACAGTCTCGGACACCTACTGACTCGCATCACATCACTCATGATGCAGAAGTCATTTTTTTGGCAGGGATATTTGTCACAAATGATTAATTTATTCCACAAAATGAAAGTGTTGAATACAATGCTGACAACTAAGATAAAGTGAATAGCATTCAGCTGGTCATGTGACAAATGTGGGGCCCCTTGAGAAAGAAGAACACTGTGTTACATCGAGTCTTGATATCACTACATGTCTTATATGTGGCATATCACTTTTGAAAATATGTTTGAAATACATAAAGTTACTTAAAGTGACCTAGAAATCATGATATGACAAAGACACTCCCAGAGTCACACACAGAGTTTCCTCCAACACCAAAGAAAAGCCGCACCACAATCCATCCTTATGAGAAGGAGAATACGAGAGAGAAAGAGTGATGATTTGACACAAAGACGCAGCCGGCAGCTCGCCATGACACGGCACTATGAAACGGTTAATGACGCAGCTTTCGGCAGGACGGATTATCTCTCTCCTCCTCTTTCCCCCGTTCTTTTATTGGCTTTTGTCTGATTGTGCTACACTATGGATCAGCAGTGAGCTGAGCTTAAAGGAAGCTGCCATTCTCCAGAGGAGACATAATTAATAACGCAAGCATATCCATCTGCTCAAGACTCCTATATGTTCCCTTTTCTCCTTCCTTCTTTCTCTCCATCACTCCTTCTTTTGCTTATACATTCCACTGTGAGTGTATTGTGTGTGGGGCTTCTCACTCTTTTGTCTGTGTGTGTGTGTGCGTGTGTGTGTGTGTGTGTGCGTGTGTGCGTGTGTGCGTGTGTGTGTGTGTGTGTGTGTGCGTGTGTGCGTGTGTGTGCGTGTGTGCATGAATGCATATGGAATGTGTGTGTTAAACAGAGAGGGAAAAAGCCTTGAGACCAGCTCAACATTAAAGTACTTACAACCACACACACAACATATGTATTATTTGTCTATGTATGTATATGTGTGTGTGTGTGTGTGTGTGTGTGTGTGTGTGTGTGTGTGTGTGTGTGTGTGACTTGAATCTGAATCTAGGTACCGTAGATAATTCCAAATTTTTTTTATTTTTTTTTATTTCATTTTAATTTAATATTTTAAATTACATTTCATTTTTATATTTTATATTTTAATTTTTAATTCTACCTAACGTTTTAGTAATTTTGTTGTGTGTTTTTGTCATTTTTTAAATATTTTTTCTTTTTTTAATTAAGTTTTAGTTTTAGCTGTTTTACTACTTCAACTAAATTAAACTAAATGAAAATTAGAAATGTTGCTTTGGCTATTTTTTACTGTCAAGTGAATGAAAATGTCTATATAATGAAAATGTATATATATTTTTTATTAACTTTTTTAAACTACTTTTGTGTATGTATGCACACACATATATATACACACACATATATATATATATAAACACATACACACACATACAAAATTTAAAATATATATATATATAAAAAATAAATTATATATGTAATATTCCATGTACAATTAATACAATTATACAAGAATTACAGTGTAAAATAGCTTTGGATGAAGCAATCACCTCAACTACCCAGAAAGGGTGTGTATACATACGCGTCTGGATCAATTTACTGTCAGGTTAATGAGTAAGGTAGCGTAAGGTATTTGTGTTGCAGTGTGTTTCCTGACACTATTGAACTTACGGCTTTTCTTATTTAGACGAGAGAGGGAGAGCGAGCGAGCGAGCGAGCCTAACTCTCACTTATGACTGTGGGTTTAATCAGACCATCAATCTCTAGCAGAGGGGAAGAGAATAAAAAACAAATCTAATTACAACGGATCATTCAGAAGATGAATTAAAGACAAAGATAACGTTACAGACAACCACGTTAAATCACCCTGCACTTCTCTCTCTCTCTCACACACACACATACCTGTTTTTGCAATAACTGGAAAATAGTCTCTCTCTCTCTCTCTCTCTCTCTCTCAACAAACTTTGTTTTAGCTGATTATCATGTTAACCTCCAGAAATTCACATTACAGATATTAGAACTACAGAAAGGTGAAGGAGAGGATCTCTTTCAATCTCTTTGACAGCATAATAACGTGTGTGAGGCCATATGAAGAAAAACGTTATTGCTTAGACGTAGATCTTTCATTGCTCAAGGCATGGGTTCTCAAACTTTCTGATGCCACAGACACTCAGATATTGTGTTGAAACACCAGACGACTCAAATGAGTTCTCAATTATGTCTCATTCAAGTAACTTGAACTTTAAAGTAGGAAAATAACACTATGGAAGTCAATGGGGTCCATCATCTGTTTGGTTACCGACATTCTTCAAAATATCTTCTTTTGTGTTCAGCAGAAGGAAGAAACTCATACAGGTTTGGAACAACTTGAGGGAGAGTAAATGATGACAGAATTTTCATTTTTAAGTGAACTATTCCTTAAGTTTCGAATATTGTGCTGGACAACAGGGTCAAAAAAGAAAGGTTGCGAGCCAGATCTAATTGAGCTATAAAAGAGATCGCATTCGTGATTTCTCCATCCTATGGATGGTGTTGGTCTGGATGAGTTCAGGTTGATGCCTGGCATCCTTTTTTGCAGTCCGCGTGTGTGTCTGTCACTGCGGTTCCTGGCACCGCTGAACGCCAGCATCCTTGCCAGACGCCCCTCCATCTCTCCGCAGAAACGAGGGATGAGGGACGAATGGGATGGAGAGATAGAGCGGACAGGCGCGAAGAATCGTTAGAGAAAGCGGCTTGAGAGGAAAAGCAGGTACGGTGAGAAGATTACAGCCAAGAGGTGAGAAAACCAAAGAGAGAGAGAGTTGTGTGGAAGCAGGAAGGCAGAAAATGAACCAAATTTAAAGACAGCTGCCAATGAAGGGAATAAGTGAATGAGATAGAGACACACAAGAGAAGAAATGAGGAGAGAGAGGAAGAAAGAGAGGGTCCTAATCCCCGAACAGACAGCTTTGTGGCGTGATTGACAGGCGAGTGAGCTCGACTGGGACGGCCCTGGAGGGGGTCTCAGAGGGGTGTGAGTGGAGGGGATTATCCACCCATCGCTCATACACCCCTAAGACAGGGTCAAGTGGTACAGGCCGTTGCCTCTTGTTTTCCCACTCACTTTCACACGTCCATTGAGCGACTTGCTCTGTTTTGTTTATGGTTTTGGTTTGCAAATGTCGCCTTAATATGGACGGATAAATCAAAACACCCCCTCTCTTCCCACCCCTGTCCTTTCAGCGTGTTGACATAATTATGTCTGCTTTTAAAGACACATTTGCTCAGTTTGACTGACTGTCAAACCATGTAGGGAGTCAAGACAACCACAACATTTTGTATAACTTTAACAGCAATTTCTAGCCAATGTTGATTTATAGATGCCTGAAGCCCAAAGAATACTAAATTTTTTTTAATTTATGTATATTGCATATAGTCAGGGCCTAAAATTAACACTCGCCAAGAGCCAAATGCGAGTAAAACTAGGTGTTGACCACTATATGAAATGGTGTCAATCGCCAGTTGGCCGGTGACATTTTCATGAATTTTCATGAATTGTAACAATGCAATGTTGTGAGAACATGAACAGATGTGAACGACGTCATGAAAGAGCAAGAAGACACGAAAGGAAACTCAATTCGTTTCTCGCGTGCTGTGCGGGAAGTTTCGTGTGTGAAATCCGCACAGAAATCGTCATCTCAGACAGCACACGGATACTGAACTGAATTCTCTTTCACGTCTTCTTGCGCTTGAACAGACATATTCAAAGAAAATTATGTCAGAATGCCCGTCTTGACATATATCCTCGTGAACAAAGTCAGTTATGTCTTAAGTGAACGTAAACAGTTGAGAAAGAAAGCGCATGTGTATCAGTATATTGGATCCGTGCATTAGCTCTTAAAGTGACAGCAGCCTAATAAACCTGCTGCTGTCTGTGTTTTTAATTGTAATCAAACAACAAAAGACAAAGAAAAATCACTCACTGCTCTTGACTTAATAACTTTTGTAACTTTAATAAGGATTAATCTAGATGTTTCATGGCTGGTAAAAAAAATATTTATAGCTGGTAAATTTTCTGGCCAATGGCAGGTGTGGCCGTTTAAGGAGTGGGGCCGTTTACACAACACAGTTTAAACTAAAAACGGAAAACTTTGTATGCGTATTGGCCATTAATTTACACGACAACAGCATTTTGGGGGCCTGAAAATGCAAACTTTCAAAGTGTACGTTTTTGTAAATGATACCGTTGTCGTCTCTGTGTAAACTACAAAAACTTGAATTTGTGAGAAGGTTACATCATGCGCATGAGTATTACGTGTTCAGTCTATGGGCGCGTAGTGTTTCTTTACAAAGTGATATTGCCAACTACTGGCCTGGCATGAATAATACAGTGTTTTTAGTCGTTAAGTATCTGAAAGCCTATGTGTTCGGCTGTATGTATAAGCTAGCATTCACATCAAAACTTAAGTATACTTTGGGGCTTAAGCTGACAAATATGATGGGGACAAAAAGTCAACATGTCATACTTTAGAGTATCATTGTGTCAATCATTTAGTCAATGAAACAGAGAAAATACATTGTTTTGATTGAGAAAAAACTAAAACTCGTCAAGCAGGATCTTTAAGATACAGTTCACCCAAAGATGAATGAATTTTGAAACTGAATCAGACATTTTCACTGTATGTTTCAGTTTTTTGTCACACAAAACTATTGTGACTTTGAGAAGACTTGAAATATACAGAGCTCCAGTTGTATGACGTTTTTGTTGTCGTGCTTTTCACTTTCACTGAAAAGAGCAGCTTCAAAGGTCTGCGAAAATCTTTTTAAAACTTTCAATTTTTTGTGAACTGTACCTTTAAGACATTACAACTCGCTTTAATTGTATCTCTCACAGCCTCGTTTTGACTTGCATCAAATAAATAATGCATTTTTCCAATATTGCCACAAATCTTAACAGATTTACTTTTAAAATTCAAGGCACGAAAATGACCAAAAAAAACGTTCAACACTTCAAAAAAATTTTTACACTCAAAACGATCACATTTCCACATCTTACAGAAGGACTTTATGAATCTGATCTTGTCTTTTTCTGTCTGCGCTCCCATTCCGATGTGAAGAATAAATAAATGATCTGCACTGCAGGGACTGGGGGAGAGTGCAGTTCTGTTTTCCTTCATGATGTGATATTTCCCTCAGAAGAGCGTTAGACGGCAGCACCCTGCGGCCTGAGATGTGAGGGAGGGAGAGGGTGAGGACAGACCAGTTTCATCTGCACCCCATTTCACTTCCGAACCCAAGCGAAACTCAATATCCCGGCTCCTGCTGAGTGCGAGAGACAGATACGGGGAACGCTGCTGCCTGACGATGCCTATCAAACCCCATTCAGCACAGATCTGGGCACTTATTCATGGAAAGAGAGAGTGAGAGACTAACATGAACCAGGTGGGTAGGAATACATGCACAAATGAAAACTTGGGAATGCCAGGCAAAGTAATTGATAGTGTGAGTTGCACTGTATGAATCAAGACACACGGTCCAGCTCATTGTAAGCGCGCAGGTCTGAGTGTGTTTGAGAGCATGTACGCAGATGGCGTAATCCATTCTCAAATTTACAGTGAATGCAACAAAAGAAAAAGAAAAAAGCCACTGATTAAGTGTCTTTGTGCATTAAGTCACAGAGTACAGTCTTTGTTTACAGTTTCTGTCCTGACTAACCAATCAGACGCATGCATACCTTCCTAAACACCACCAACATGTTCTTCTCTTGTTTTCATGATTGATAACCGCTGTCACTTCTTAGTACTCAAGCACACAGGTACTTGTGCCAGTAAAGTAAGCTAGATTATAAGTTTGAGTGTGTGTGTTGTTTTGAAGAAGAGGAATATACTAAACAACCTCTACAGGAGTCAGATATCATGAATTCATACACAAACAAACTGAAAACACATTCGATCCTGTCAAAAAACAAATAACATAAATCTTATAAACTAAAAAACTCCGACTATTCAGCATGGATCTAAACCAAAGACACACAGCAAATCTATATACACACACACAAAGCTCCATCACTTCTGTGCAGTAAAAAGCTAGGGGAGTCTTTGTCTCCGCCACCCTACAAACCCCCACACTCTTTCGCCTGGCATTTTTAACCCTCCTTTCTTTAGGTAGACGGACAGAAAGAAAACCTCTCCATCTGTTCTCCCTCCCGTGGCTTTGGAGTTATACTGCAGCCGAACGCCAACAGAGAGAGAGAGAGATGCAGGGGAAACACACTACTGGAAAAGGAGACGAAAAAGGGAAAGAGAGGCAGACAGAACAGAGCAGAAGGACGGGGTAAAGGAAAGGTAAAGGAGGATTGATTTTCTTCTTGTCCAGCTGTACAGCACTGAGAAGGTTTGAGTCATATGCTCACAAATGCTGCTAATTTACTGCAACGCTCTCTGAGAGGAGTTTTTCGGGGGGGGGAATAAAGTGAAAAATAATAAAAAAATTAATTAATTAATTAAAATAGTTTCATAAGTCAATTTAGGCATATTATAAAGTATGGTACTAAGAATAAATAATTTGTTAAACATTACTCTAAACAGTTTTATTAGAGTTTTTAAAGATTAACTTTAAGTGAGCGTCTAACATTGGCTGAATATGGTATAATAAAATAAAATAATACAAATTATTATAAAAAAATAAATACAAATTATTTAAAAAATAAAATGAAATAAAAAAATATATAATAAAACAATAAAACATTAATAATAATAAAATAATAAAGAATTTAAAAAAAATAGTTTTATATGGCAAGTCAATTTAGGCATCATATTATATTATTAAGTATGGTATTAAAAATAGAGAATTTGTTAAACATTGCCTCAAATATTTTTATTAGAGTTTTTAAAGATATCAGCTGGAATTCAATATGGTTCAGATGTATTGAGTTTTGACTTAACCAACTTTCCTTAAAAGGACTATTTTCCTGAAAGCATAATCAAATTCACAAAAATATTTAATACAGAAACACGTGAAGAGCATGAAACATGTAGAACTTTCTGACAAGGGCCTGTGTCTTTAAAAAAAAATCAAGATTATTCAAGAGAATGTGTGTGTGTGTGTGTGTGTGTGTGTGTGTGTGAGAGAGAGTGCTTTTGAGGTGTTCGGACTGGCACAAACCCGTCAAACCACCCGCTTCGGGGGAAAAAACACAGAAACAACTATTTAAAACACAAGCGACTATTTAAACACAGCACACACACACACACACACACAAAGTCTGTCCAAACATGTGTAACATGATAGAGCGGGTGGATTAAGAGACAGGAAAATTAATATAAAGCAAGAGTGAAAGAAGGTGGAAACAGGGGGAGGGGGGGTTCATTGAGCGAGGCATAATTTTTGGCAAATGATTCAGTGTTTAAGCGGGAGTAAATGTGTTAAGAAGTTTGTGTGTGTGTGTGTGTGTGTCTGTTTGAGGTCTTTCAGCGAAGCGCAATGGAGACCTCTTTTGTTCTGAGGGGAGGAGAGGGAGAGCGAGACTCAAGAAAAGCCAGTGAAACGCTACTGAAGGAGAGAGAGAGAGAGAGAGAGAGAGAGAGAGAGAGAGTCCGGCCTCCAAGGAAATTTAACCCCTGAAGTTGGATTTGATCCAGCGCTCTAAGCTATAACATTTTTTAAACAGACGTATGCGTTAAAGCTTTTGTGCAGAAAGAGAGCGCGAGAGAAAGAGTGAAGAAAAGAAGGGGTGAAACTCAAAGCCGACTGCACTCAGAAGTGCATCTCAAGGCTGGGCTGAATTATAGGAAACGCAGCCGAAATACTGAAGCAATATTAAAACATGGCATCAGCACCGGGGGCCAAACTGCTCATGAATACAGGGATCACCCCGCCACCTCGCCTGCAGTCGCTCTCAAACACACACACACACACACACTGACAAACACTCGAACGCTTAACGCTTCTCGCACTGTTGAGGAAACTCTTTGCTCTGCAACTCAAACAACAATGGTCGTGTCATCCGATAGTTTAGTCAAGTGATGCATTAGTTTGAACTTTAAAGGAAGTTTACCCAAAAAATGTAATGATTGTATTCAATGTTGTTTCAAACCGGTATCACGTTCTTCCTTCCGTGGAAATGCTGAAACTGTTCTTTACCATTCAATGAAGGCTGTCAAACTTTAAAAAAGCATCATATAAGGATTCATACAGCTTGAGCGCTTGTGGAAAAATTAAGCAATAATCCACTGAAAATCTGCATGTCCTGATTTTGCCAAGACATATTCCTTGATTAACATATTTTGTTGATCCTGGAACAACATTCCTGTCTGAAGATGTAGTCCTAACCTTATCCCTATCCCTAACCTTCCCCATAACTTATCCCTAAAACCAGAGGGGAATGATATGTGAATAACGCTGATGTAGAAGCACCTAACCCTGGTTTTAAGCCTAAACTTGACATGAACCGTAAACTTGTCCTTCAAATCTGACTGGTTGATTGGAATGTTGTTCCAGGATCAATAAAGATGTTGATCTAGGAACATGTTGCACTTGGTGAAATCAGGTTCTTCCTCAAACCGTGACATGTCAAGTTACATGACACCAGATTTGACCACAGTTGTCATTTGTTCTCATTATGGACATCAAACCTGGTGCGACTGGATGAGATTTGAGAGATACAGCAGAACATTTCCAGCAAAGCAGGACTTCATAAAAAATATTCATACACAAAGATATATAGCTTTTGTTTAAATATATATAGCACACAAGTTGCGTGAACAAATTTTTGAGTTTTTGCCATACTTGACAAAAGTTTAACAGTCTCAAAGCCTATTCTGGAAAAAAAAAAGTAGGAATGCATCAATATTAAAATTCAGGCTGATCCTGAGAAACCAAAAATTAAATATTAATGATATCATATATTATTAAATGAAAAACAGCATGGTATTAATATATCTTAAAAATGGCATAATATTATATCAAAAGTATAAAATAATTATGAAAAATGAACAGAACATTAAAAATAAAACACTAAAATAAATTATTTTAAGAGCTAGTGAATATATTCAGATAAACACTAATATTGGCCGATATGGTACACTACATTATATAATATACTAAGGCCCGGTTTCACAGACAGGGCTTAGATAAAGTCAGGATTAGGCCTTAGTTCAATTAGGGAATTTAAGTAGTTTATATAAATGTGCCTTAGAAAAAACGTCATGTGAATCTTGAGACATATTTTAAGATATGTGAGTGCAAGATGCTTTCAGTTAAACCAGCTCAAACACGCATTTTAGTCTGAGACCGGACTCAAGCCTCGTCTGGGAAAGCGAGGGAAAGTCTCCTTGGGTTCTCCGTGAAGACAGAAAGTCATATGTGTTTTGAAACGCATGAGGGTGATTAAGCGATGGCAGATTGTTCATGTTTGGATAAGGGAACTGATTCAGCACTGATTGCAACTGTTGACGGCAGTAATTGTAGGATCCGTGATTTGTTTTGTCCATCTAAAAAGCGATCAGTGACAATAGCAGGAAACAGCGCGGCTGGTGGGACTGGTTTATGTTTCCGAACATGACGGATTCTTCTAGATGAAGTGTGTGGGGAGTCGTGGGAGGGTTGTGTGTTCTCGTTAGGCCTAGTGCTGTCACCAACTGTGAGTGTGTGTGTGAGGCAGGAAGCCTTCGGGGTCGTGATCCATTGACCATCTCTCACACTCTGTAAGTAGGTCACGTCAAACCCCAGGCCCCCTAACTGACACTTACAAACTGTCACACCTACACACACGCTAGGGCATTTTGGTCATTTTGTCCACTCAAGCACTCCACGGAAAATTCAACTGATTACTTGAGAGGATTGAGGGGCATCTGCGCGGTTTTAGTAAACGTTGTTCAATTTACATTTGTCAGATATATATATATATATATATATACAGTTAAAAAGTTTGAGGTAAGTTTTTTAATGTTATTTAACAAAGTCTCTTCTGCTCACCAAAGCTGCATTTATTTGATCATATAAAAACAGTAATATTATGAAATACTATTACAATTCAAAATATCTATTTTCTAGTTTTATATGTCATTTATTCCTGCTGAATTTTCAGCATCATTACTCCAGTCTTCAGTGTCACATGATCCGTCAGAAATCATTCTGATATGATGATTTGCTGCTCTTATTATTTATCAATGTTGGAAATTTTCTAATAAAACTTGATACTTTTTCTCTGGATTCTTTGAGGAATAGAAAGTAAAAAAAAAAAAAAATTACTTGAAACAATTTTTTGTAACAAAGTCGTTTTTTACTGCCATTTGATGCATTTTTGCTGAATAGCATGTATGGTAAACTTTAGTTTAGGGTCCAATTCTCACTATTAACTAGTTGTTTATCAGTATGCATATCACTATAATATTGGCTGTTTATTAGTATTTATTCCCCCGGTTTCACAGACGAGGCTTAAGTCTAGTCTCAGACTAAAATGCAAGTTTGAGCTGTTTTAACCGAAAGGAACTTGCACTGACATATCTTAAAATATGTCACAAAATATTCACACCAGTAATGTTTTTTTCTAAGGCACGTTTGTAAAGCTACTTAAATGTCCTAACTAAACTAAGGCCTAATCCTGACTTAATCTAAGCTCCGTCTGTGAAACCGGGCCATAAAGCACATATTAATGCCTTATTCTGCATGACTGTATTCTACATCCCTTAATCCTACTCAATTTAACTCAACTACCTTACTAACGATTAATAAGCAGTCATTTTTAGAGTTTATTGAGGCAAAAGTCGTAGTTAATAGTGAGAATTGGGCCCTAATCTAAAGTGTCCAAACGTACTGTATCATTTTGAACGACAGTATTATAAAGGCCTATTTGGTCTTCCATTACACACAAACCTGTATTTGTTCTTTATATATTTCAATTTAACTTAACTGGTCAGGAGGATTTCATAAAGAGAGAGAACTTAGAGGTCCACAAACACACACTGTAATTTTAGCACAGGCATTAAAGGGGACATATCATGCCAAATGCACTTTTTTAGCCCTTAAATGCATTTTGTTGTATATTTGGAGTGTTTAGAAGTACAGAAAATATGAAATTATTCTCTTCAGGTGCTTCGTTGATATCTTTATATTCTGTTTTGGTCATATTTTTCAACCTGTTCTGATTTTTCTGTTATCTATGACGTTTTTTGAACTATTACGTCACAGTATTTGCAGCGGAACTGCCAAATAAGGACATTGACTTCCGGCCCAACACTTCGAGCAATCCGCCATTTTTATTTCTCGCTGCAATTTTGTAGTCCAAGCTAAAGGATGCAGAAGTTACGAGAGGGTAAGTTAAAATGTTCGGTTGTTGGATGTAGTAACCCACACGCTTCATTACACCGTTTAATGTAGATGAACTGCCGCGCTTGTTACAGGGCGCATGTTTAACTGAAAGAACGAGCAGAGAGAGAGATCCGGTCGCGCGCGCGCTCACTCTCTCTCTTCAGAGCCAGGCGAAAGTGTAAACAAGACATCACCGTCTCCAAACTAGACGCTGTCTTGCTCTCTCTCCCTCGCACATATTAATCAAAATAAATCGACACGGTGGTAAAAGGTCGGAAGACCAAAGTTTCATGTGTAAATACAGTACACACCATTGCGATACATCCATATGAAGACGTTGTTCTGCAGGTTCGTCGTCTTCATTTTGATCTCGCTCCTGCTCCGACTCTGGCTCGAACATGTAAGGCTGGCTGGACAAGTCTTCCGTTGTTGACATTTTGTTAATAACGTGTGAATAAAAAGTTTCTGTGCCGCTAGATAATCGTATCTCTGCTATCAAACTACAAAAATGGCCGAACGGGGTGGAGTTGAACCGAGTGTGGGCAGAGACCGCACCAAAACGAGTTGCTCTCAGACGCACATCAGAAAAGGGGTAGAAAAGGGGCCTGTGGAGCTATAATAATGAGGAATTCAGACCCAAGCATTGCAGTTCCGCTTTATATAGACTACAAATGTATGATTTATATGTAAAAAGGAACAATTTAAAAGCATGATATGTCTCCTTTAACACAAATCATAGGGCCTCAGTCAAAATCAGACAACACTTATCACTACAACGGCACAGTCAGACGGAGGACAGGAAAGGTTTAGAAATTGTGCACGCTTTGAATACGACTGCAGATGTCCCAGTTTCCGTTGATAACTGCTGTTCCTCTCCTGTCTTCTGACTGTGTGTGTTCTTAACTGAAGAGACGACGATGCAAATGTAGTCTGGCTCCATGAGTCTGTCTGCCGCACGAGTTCAGTCACCTTCGGCCCACAGAAACACACAGATATCTGATCCGAAACACAGCCAAACTGACCTCAGACGGTCTGTATCCTCAGATTATTATTGGGCAGTTGTGATTTGAACTACTAGAGAAACAATTCAAAGCTAAGGTACAGTATAGAGTAAATATAGTGCTATCTCACACAGATCTGAGCTCCCATTCTCTTAGATCTGACAACTTGCCGATCAATTGTTTGCCATATATCAGAGCTGATTCCAGATCAGAAGAATCAGAGAGGCAAGGAGTCAATAAAAGCTAATCTTTAGGAACATGAAAGATTTCCTCTGACTATCAAGTTCATCTAACCAACTCAGAGAATAGAGGAAGCCAGAGGAGGACGACAACAAACTCTTCTGATGGTGCGGAGACGTTGCCCATGGTTGCGGCTCAAGAAAAATTTCTTAATATTATGAAACAGTGATCTTTGATGAATAGAAAGTTCAAAAGAACAACATTTATTTGAAATATAGAACATTTATAATATAAACCTTTAACATTAAAAATGTATTTGCTGTCTCTTTTGATCAATTTAATGCACCCTGCACGCGGAGTAAAAGTATTCATTTCTTCTTCTTTAAAAAAATTGCATGATACTTAACGAGGAAGGAAGGAAGAAATTAAGGAAATAAGAAAGGAAGGAATGAAGAAAGGAAGGAATGAAGAAAGGAAGGAAGGAACTAATGGGAGAATGAAGGAAAGAAGGAAGAAAATGAAGGAAATAAGGAAGGAAGAAGGGAATGAAAGAAAGAACAAAAGGAGGAAGGAAGGAAAAAAAGAAGGAGGGAAGAAAAGAGAGAGAGAGAGACAGAGAGAGTCCCCAGAGCTGAGGGTGTGTGTGTGTGTGTGTGTGTGTGTGTGTGTGTGTGTGTGTGTGCGTGTGCGTGTGTGTGTGTGTCTTTGACCCCGGCTGGAGCGTATGGCAGCAGGAGAGGATGATCCTGATTTGTAAAGGCGATGTGTGTGTGAGACCAAACCAAATCACACACAAATACACAGCGGCCCGACGCTCATGTGACCCTTTAAACCAGTGAATGGAATTAGCCAAGAAAGAAAGAGAGTGAGAACAGAAGTGAAGGTCTTGACATCTGCAGCAGCAGGAGGACAGACCCTGATCAGCTTTATTACGCTTACTGTGGTGACAATACAGCTTTTAATGTTGTTTATATGTTGTCTATGTGGTGTTTTTAATACGCTTTAAGACAAACCATGTGCAAATTCATAAGTCAACACCATTGCTGAGTATTTTCTCATTAAAACTGCAGTGAACCAAAGACAGTCTCAAAAACACGGTTTGAAATCGCTGGTGTTTCTGACGTCACAAACTACCTTGTAACCAATCAGATCAACGTGTGATCGTCAACGAGTGAGTGGAGGCGGGGCTCATTTGCATATTTATAGAACAGCGTATACTAAATGAGGCAAGGCTGTAGAGTTACATTCAAACTATTTTAAGGCATGAAGAATATTTTTGTCAAGGAAAAACTTGTAAATATGTCATTTTGGTGATCAAAGATGAGTTTTGAGGGATAAAATGATTGACTACAGGGGGACTTTAAAAGAAATAAACAAACGGAGGAAGACGGTAGAGAATGGGTTGAACTGATTCTCTGTTTTGTATACGTGTTCGCTCTTCGTCTGAATATTACGGCTTAAGTCAGGAGGCCCAGTTTCCGAGAACTGTCATCACTAACCTGCACACACAAATACACAGATTCAAACAAACACAGAGTGATGAGAGATGTTCAGAGCGAGACCACACACACACACCACGCTGCAGAGGTTTAGAAGGCCCGCTCTCAGGAACGCACCGTTCCCCACACATCAGCATGAGTTTAACAATCAAACAGTGTGTGACAATCTACTTCCTTTCAAAACAGCTTAAATTATCGTCCCACAAACGTCTGGATGCTTTTCGGCACACAGAAGTGTGTTTGTGTAAACATGTGTTCCTTATATTTGCATCACACAGCCCCTGAACACACTTCTGGCTGTCTCCGCAGGGAAGGCGCCATTGTTTCCCCATTATATTGCCGTGTGTGTGTGTGTGTGTGTCTGGTCTGCAGGCAGGCCACAGTTATTCTGCCACATCAGCTGAGAGCCATTTTCACAGCTCCTGTTGCTGAGAGCTCGTAAAGCCTCCAGCAGCCTCTGCTCCACACACACACACTCACAGTTTTACCTATTTCTCACTGCAGGGTACTGAGCTGATGCCATATAAGAGCTCAAACGCTTTTTCATGCCATACACACCTTTCACACATACACACACACACACACACACACACACACACACACACACACACACACACACACTTGTTTACTTGGCTATCTAAAAGAGAAGATAACATTTTTATACTAAGCTGTTAATAATGAAAAACCCTAACCCTACCCACTCAAAAGAAAACTTTTCAGCAGGGACGCCTCAACATGTAAAAATCATTTGGAAGTTAAGTGTATCCGTTCGGATGATGAAACACTTTTATTCAGTAAGAACAAGTTAATTTGATCAAAAGTGACAGTAAAACATTTATAATGTTAAAAAGATTTTTTTTTTTAAATGCTTTTTCCCACTTTCTATTGATCAAAGAAAAAAAGTGCATCACGGTTTCCATAGAAATATTATGCAGCACAATTGATTACAATTTCGATAATAACAAATGTTTCTTTGAGCATCAAATCATCATATCAGAATGATTTCTGAAGGATCATGTGACTCTGAAGACTGGAGTAATGCTGAAAATTCAGCTTTGATCACAGGAATAAATTGCATTTTAAAATGTATTAAATTGTAATATTTCATAATTAAATCATAAATAATTTCAATATTTAAATTTGTACTATAACAGCAGACTCTACAAAAAAAGCAGACTCTCTCTTCCTTCTTTTAGACCACGGTGATTCTGCACACACACTTGAGCATCTGAACTCCCGGAATAAAACCAAATTTCCCTTGACCAAAAGAGGTGAATCCAGTCAGGAAGCTTAAATGGATCAACTCAGTTTAGCAAATTTACATGGATTCAAACCTCTAATCCATTCACAAGCATGTCAAAAAAAAAAAGTTTCTCTGTTTGTTTTTACATTGACATTTTTTTAGCAGAAGCGACTTGCAAATTAGGACTTTCTGAACACAAGCACGTATGTGTCAGTGACCTATTGAGACGGTGTTTATACTGATCTCATCTTCCAGGGACCTCCCTCCCGAAATATCCCTCATACACCTCGTCTTAAGCCTGCGATCGGCTAACTAGCGGCTATCCAAGCCCAATTAGCATGCTGTAAATTAATCATTAAAAAATCCAGTGGGGGTAATATCTTTCTTTGAGAGCGAGCGCTGATACAAAAGGCCCATCGCATGTACACACACACACAGACCCTGTGACATTTATGATAACACACAAATCTTTACAGTTACCCACAACCGCTCGTCTGAATTCATTATCGGAAAACCCCCCACAGGTCTGAGCAGGATCTGAATCTCTGAAACGCAATTACCCAAACGCACCGTGATTGAACACAGAAAGCTTCTGAGCCGTTACTAACCATTTGGGATCCGATAACCCAACCAGCGTCTTAACATGGCCGATCGTAAGAGTAACACGGCCCTCACTGACCGCCCCAGAACATCAGTCAGAGATGTGTTTGCTCATCCAGAGAGCGCCGGGAACCAAGGACACACAAACACACTTTGTCTTTCTTGTGTGTAAACAATGTATCAGGGGGTGTGAATGTCAGAAGGTGAAGGACGCTTCCCAGACAAGCTGGCTCACCGAGAAACACCACACAAAAAAAGAAACCATTTTTCATCTACGCACACTTAATTAAATATACATACCGAAACTACATTAAAGTGTCCATGAACAAACACAATTTTTGCTTTATAGATTTCCCCCCCCGAAGCAGACAATTTCAAGGTGATCTTTGTGCTGGACTTGCATTTTCTTAAGCCTAACTCAAACTGACATTCATGGCTTAGAAGATATTGATTTCTGTACATTTAAGGATGCGCCCCGCTGTTCCTCCCTCGTCTCTCGCTCCCTCTTTCCTCCCATCACTTCTCAGCTCTTTCTTCGTTCCTCTGAAAGCTACACATGTTTGTAATTTAGCATGTGGAGGAGAGTGGCAGCGCCGGCGTGAGAGGCCGAGACGGAGGATGGTAGCGATGGATATAGATGGGTGAATAAAACATTCTACAGGTGCAGGCCCTCATCTTCAAAGCACAGGTTCACTGATCCCTATTAAATATACAGCACTGCCAACAACGTAACCTTCGTACTGCTACTTTTAGTGCGAACAGAGCGGACTCCTGTAGCCTGGAGCAAAACCACACGGTGCAGATGTCTTGTAAGTTTGCAATGGCGTGAGCAGAGAAATTCATCCTGCATAGTGTTTGTGTATAGGTAAATCATGCTACCATGTAACACAATAAGCCATTACAAATAAACAAGACCATAACTTAATATGTCATTTATAGTGCTTAAGTCTTTCCCCACCAGCGTTTTTTTTTTTTTTTTTTTTTTTTTTTTTTAAGTTGTCAGCTATCGCCGGCATTTTTGATAATTAAAAAAAAAATTAAATCCCCAGAATATTTTGTTGTATGAATATCTGAACAAGCAATTTATCAACAGAAAGAACAGAGCCTCTACTTTTAAACAAAAGAACACCTAAATGTGGGTAAGTTTCATTAAAAAAGCAACATTTTTGATGAGAAAATGCATTTTGTCAAAGACTGGATCAGATTCAGGATGATGATCAAAAGAGATGGAGTAGATCTTGCACATTCCTATAGCGCGTCATGGGACGACATTTAATTTAGTAACATTAGGCAGTTTTGATTTATATGCTGTTTAATGTTGATGATCGCGTTATTTTACATAGGCTATGCCAATGATTACATATGCTATCGCTTGTTTCTGCTTCATCTTCACATGTCTTTTGATCAGGAGATTCTGTTCTCTTTCAGAAGATGTGTCACAGCGCCACCTAGCGTATAACAGTGAAAACATGGAAAGCCGGAAATTTCCATCAATGGCAGTGATGAGATAGGCCTAATATGTAGGATTTCATATTAATTAGCCCAAATATTAGGATTATAGATTAATCTGCCGATATTTGGCTAATTTGAGAATTACGACATGAGCCGCTGCTTCATTTGCCAATTCAGTGGAATGTCTGAAAATACATTTCTGATTTTCCGATTGTAACTTTCGATTAGTGAGTAAACCAATAAAAATGTTTGTGCATCGTCAGCATTTTAGGTAGGCTACATTTCCTATTATTAGCCAACAAATGGCATATAGCAGGGGGGGAAACATTTCAGTCTACCAGTAGGCTAATTGCTATAGGCTACATAGCCTACTTGCATCAACTATGACAATTACACACGGCCTGCAATGTTCACTTGAAAATGCCATTTCCCTAAATTGTGAGCCTTTCCACGGTGAAATGAAGTGAATTCAGAACATTTAAAGTGCAAATAAAGCCGTGAGAAAACCAGCGCCTACTGTTGATCGCTTTAAATCGACTAACGTCGATAACAAGTGATTGAATTGGTTAAAAACGATTATCGAGGTGTTGTGTCTCACTCCCAGGTAAAGGTCAAGCAGAAAACGCGCGTTCACAGACCCCCCACCTGCGCGCGCACCCGCTTCAAACGAGGTCCCACCACAAACCCCTGCTAGATTAACACAAGCAACACCGACAAGAACCCTCATTAAGAGCGTCTGCCAACGGCCACTGGGACAGAATAAACCCCCTCCACCCCCCAGCAGCATCTGTTGAAGCGCAGAGCCCGGTATATGCGCCACATGGACGCATTAAAAACCTATTCGTCTTTCAAGAGCTCGTGGCACCACTAATAGCCCCTCATAACCCACATACCGATTTAGACCGGGCACACAAGTGCTCCCACGACGCCGGGTGTCCATTTAAACAAGGCCAGTAATGACAGAAGGGCGAAAAAGAAAGGGGTCTGCTCAGCCATAAATCGTCGTTTATGTGCCGGACACGCAGTTTGCATTGGTTTCTTTGGCTCGCCACTAAATGAATTCACAGTTGCTGGGTTGCAGAAACCTCCCCCTTATTTACCGACACATACTACGAGAAATCTAGTCGTAAATTGCCCACTATTCCTTCCTGCGGCATGGAAAATCGTGTCACCTCCGTGACTGGAGTAATAAATTTTGCAGCGCGAAACGGGACTGATTGACCATCTAAAGTTAACACTTGCGTGTAAAACTTTTCGCTTCAGGTGTCTCTACGCTAACTAGTCCACTGGAAGGTGTCGACTATGAGTGAAAACTGACACCTCCTTTTGTTTTAACTGTCTTGACAGCAGAGAAGTTGCTAAATAGTCCACCAGTTTACATTTTTCAATTTCGTTTAAAACTTAAGTTGTCGACTCAAACGTTAAAGTTCGAGTTTACGCGGAGTTGACAACTATAGGCTAAATAAAAGTGCAGAGGCTTTTGATTCCATGTATATTTTTTATATTTTACGCAGCTGGTGTAAATAGGGGTCACGAAAAGTTAAAGTTTACCACATTGCCAGAACATAATTTTGTTGAACATGCTTTAATGACAAGAAGAGAAGTTGGTGACTAAAAATAGTCTCGAGGATTTCTACACGTTCTCACAAGTTCAGCAAGAACATTTCCACAAAGGTGACATTGTTTAGGCGGAAAAATGCTTGGTGTTGAGCAACTAAAACTCATGCCAATCTAACTGGAGCGTATCTGAAGGAAAGGCAGTGAAATAATAAACAGCGGCGGCTACTGTCGTAAAATTCCTCAACGCACACCGTCAATGAAATGTGGCATTTATTAGTCTGGCGACATTGATGCTCGTAACTTCTGCAGACTCGTGATTATCCACTAAGGGTATTGTCGGTGTAATAGCGCTTAACAGCTTTCTTTCCCCCCGTGAGAGACATTTCAAAGCCGTCCTTCAACGATTTGTGCGAAAACACGAGGCGTTTTGAGTGTCTCCAACGCAAAGCTCTTATTAAATAAACGGGAATAAACGCCGTGCCCAATGCCTTTAGTTGCGGCTCTTACCTTTTGTTCAAGGAATTCCAGTAGATGGGCTCCATGTTGGTCGCTGTGATCCCGAGTAAATCCACTAAGAATATCAGCAG
Organism: Abramis brama; assembly: GCF_963993115.1. Classification (NCBI taxonomy): domain Eukaryota; kingdom Metazoa; phylum Chordata; class Actinopteri; order Cypriniformes; family Leuciscidae; genus Abramis; species Abramis brama. Next base: position 13,839,625 of record NC_139965.1, read on the forward strand.
AATTCCCAATCCATTTTCACAGCCTCGACTCGCCATTTGAAATCCCGAATTCCTTCTATTTACTCCCATCAAATCTGTGTGGGATACTCTTCCCAGAGGATGGGGATCTCTGGACTCGGAACAAAGCGTTCAGGTGAATCCGTCAGTGTGATTCAGGAACAACGTGTTTGGGGAGCCTGCATGGATATCTGCTAAACACGGGAGATTAGATTAAACAAAGGTGCAGTCTAAGTGGATTTAAGCAGATTTCCACACACACACACAAAAATCGTCTTTTGGGAAAAGTAGCTCGTGGACAAAACTCCTGCGCAATTCAATTCCCACAGCCGTTTTGCTGCTGTTTTCCTTGCAAAGAGTTTACTTTTCCAAAAATTCCCGATGCTTATTTTTTTCCCAAGGCGTTTAGGCTGGACAAATCTTTCCTATTCCCTTTCACTCCCACTTCATTCTGTTTCCCCGACGAATTAGGACGGGAATGTGATGGTGGATGGATGATGGTTTGGAGTGAGCTTTTCCTCTCCTCTTCAGAAGAACATGTTGATGCTGGACAGATCTCGCTGCTTCTCTTCCTCACCTCTAGTTCTCCTACTGGATTTTCCTGCTTGCCTCTGAGATTCCAGTAATTCCGCATACACACAAATGAAATGTTGCAATCCAGATAATTAACGGGGAAAAAATAGCAAAACTAATTAATGCAAATTAAAAGCAAGCATGAAAACTAATTTACAAATGTGTCGAGACTGACAAAATTATTGCCAGATTGTCCAGGGTGGAAAAATGTTGCAATCCTTATTCATGGGTTTCGGTTGCAGGGTATTTGAGAATGTGCTCGGATGTGGCAAGTCATTAGATAGTTCATTTCTCGTCTGTCCTGCTTGGATTCTCTCGATGTGTCTCTCTCACTGGCTGCAAATCCGGCTAGTGAGACTTGTTCCTAACGCTCGGCGCACACTGACAGACTGAGTTGTTTGAGAAAGAGAGAGAGAGAGAGAGCATGCGAGAGAGAGAGCCAGTATGGCAAGCCGTTTTCACTTTTATTCATCCCCAGGATATGAATTCTTGATATCATCAAAAAATTAATTTTCACTAGTAAAAATGTAAATTCTTGATATCAACAATAACGTCATCACTCACGGAAATGCGAATCATTGATATCAAGAACTAGTGAAAAGATAATATTTTCACTAGTTAAATGCCACCATAGGCTGTCATTCAAATTCAATTGTTGATATCAAGAATTGATGTCTTACTAGTTGAAATTACAGTTTCATATATCAGAAATACAATTCTTACTAGTAAAAATCATAATTGTTTACATCAATAATTACTTTGTTACTAGTAAAATTCCTGATATCCAGAACAAAATTTTCACTACTTGAAATCTTAATTCTCTGTAAATGTATTTCAACATGTTACATTGGTTATTTCTGATATCTGAAAATGTATTTCTGATATCAGTAATTAGGAGTAATTTCAGATATTTAAAATGGCTTTAACAATCACATTCATGATAACAAAAATTAACATTGTCACTAGTGACAATTGAATTATTGATATAGCCTACTTTTTTTTTTTTTTACTAGTAGCAATTCAGTTGTTGATATCAAGAAAAGACATTTGCATTAGTTACCATGTAATTTTTGAAATACAACAATTATGTTTTTTACTAGTAAGAATTGTATTTCTGAAATGTGATATTGTAAGTAGTAGCCTAGGACATAAATTCTTGATATCAACAATTGAATTTGAATGGCAGCCTATGGTGACATAAAAATATATTTACAGATATCAAGAATTATAGTTTTTACTAGTTGAAATGTAATTCTTGATATGATGAATCTGTATTTCTGCGAGTGATGACGTCATTGTTGATATCAAAAATACAAAATTTTAGTAGTTGAAATACTTCCTAATGTCAAGAATTGCCATTGTTACTAGTAGAAATCTAGTTCCTGATATCAAAAATGCATATCCTGGGAATGAATAAAAGTCTAAACGGCTTGCCATAGCGGCAGAGAGAGGGGGGATGGGGGTGCGCGCGCTCGAATAAGAAAAATCCCATCTTCCGGCTGGAGTGCGCGCTAACAGAGCGGATTTTTCTTTGGGGGATTTGTTTTTTCCGCATGTAGAGGTGCTATTAAATCACATCTGTCAGGAACACATCCATATACCATGCATGCAAACATATTTCCCAATGCTCACGTAAAGGATTCTCTATATCCATAAATAAATAATAATAGTCTCTGAGCACGTACATTTTATGACTGCTTCTTTTCCGTTTGATATGATGATCGTGAATCAGCCGATCACACCGATCACCACTGTGCATTCAGAAGCGACGGCTTACGGAGCCACAGCGCCCCCGGTGCACTCGCTGGTAACGGTGCATGTAATAACATTTCATGCTGGTGGTAACGACACTAATGACAAGCTTAGTAAGATATGCATCCGATAAAGAGCTTGTTTAATAAATATCTCTACCGTCCAATTGAATCTGGAATGATTTTCAGCATCCTGCGTATGTGAAAAAGCAGCAATTAACTGTGTTTGTATGCCTGTCTATTACATCTGAAAACAACAATTAAGAAGTGTACTATGAACTAAGCGCTGCTGATGGGACCCGAGGCGTGTGAACGGAGGACTAAAGTCTTGCCTACACTGACACCCTGTGGTCAAGGAATGACACTGCAGTCCACTCACACACACACTGCAAACCAAGACACTCCTTTGGACAGCCACATCAATTTTATGAAATATTAATATTAGTGCCAAAATACTTTAAATGGCATTAATAAATGACATTTAAAGAAGAGTAGTTGATAAATAACAGGCATTTTAACGTCTAGTTAAAAGGATACATTTGTTTTACATTTGTTTAGCAACAATACGTTTTATATTGTATATTTTTTTCCTGTAATATTTGTGCACATTTCTCATTATAGAAAGTTTCATAGAAAAAAAAGGATAAAAGGCAATTAAGCATTTATCATATCATAGCATTTCATACAACAATTACAAGTGAAAATTTTATGTCATTTGGATTCAGTGAGTAACATTAGTCACATTGTGTGTTAATGCAAATAAAATAGGACTAACAATAACAATGTAAGCTGCTCCAGGCAATTATTATGTAACAGTGTTGTCTCTGCGTTGTGTTGTGTTGAAATCAGATGGACACCAAATCGCACTTTAAGATGTTTATTCTGTTGACAGTGAATATAGAACAGCGGTGATCAGTTTCAGGAATCACCCTCGTGCATTCGCGGCCATTCTCACTCTCGACTGGCGCGAGTCTAAATGACTCTTTTACATAAACTACATAAACAGTAATTGATAACACATTTGAAACTGGTCTGTACCTGTTGACAGTGAATATAGAACAGCGGTGATCAGTTTCAGGAATCACCCTCGTGCATTCTATTGGAAGTGAACATTAAACTTGATATTACAATACATACAACAGTGACACAAACCCAAATCATACAACATACTTCTAAACACACGTATAACTCAGTATTAGCCCTTAAAATGGTTATATAATTACGAAAATATATTTAACACACGGAGCACTCACTCACCGCGGCCATTCTCACTCTCGACTGGCGCGAGTCTAAATGACTCTACCGGAACCAGTTCATAATTCTACCAGATCTGGGCGGAGAGTGCAATTAAAGGGGCCATACATGAAAATAACTGTAGCAAGTGGAAACACATATTTGACCTGTTACACTCCCCCCTGCTGAATTCCACTTGCTTCTACAGAGAATAGCACCAAAATAATGACCAAAATTACATCAGGTACAGAACCTCAAGAACCATATACATTAATAAGAGAGAGAAGAAAAAAAAAAAAAAAAAAAAAAACAAAAAAAAAAACATAGAAAGTGTTCAAAATTTCATGAAATTGTCAGTTCAATTCAGTGTAAACACTATTCCCCACAGGAATTCAAGTGGAAAGAGGGGTGGCCAATCCCCTAGACACTCTTAGATAAACATGCCCGTTACATGTTAGCTAAACAATGACAATTCCTACATTTGGACACACAAGTTGCTCAGCAGCGAGACGTCACTCCAGTCTCAAATTAATAGATCACAATCTCTTAAAATAACCAAAATACATCAATATAAACATCACAGTAACATTTGCATTAACTAATACCGCAAAATGTATACCAGAAAGAAGAGAAAAAAAAGAAAAAGATGAGTTAACATACAAAACTCAAGCAACATACTCATGTTTACCCCAGAACTTTTTGCTGGTTCATTATCTCAATGAATCTCGTCACTGGTTTAAACAATCTACCAGCCCTGGATCTCACACGACTTAGTGAACTTCCAGCAGGGAAGTTATGAACACTGATATTTGACACTGAATTGTTTTCCTCAAAACAACCACCAATAGGCGTTGAAACACTCAAAGAAACAGAAGCAGATTTATCAACTTGCTCTGCAGAGGATTCATGTACATTCCTGTCCATACTCTCAACATCCTCATTACCCTCTGGTCCCAGCTGGGTAGTGTTAGAGCTGTCAATCACATTATGGTCTAATTCATTAGCCTGAGTGGCATCCACAGCCTGTGTTGGTTCAAAAACATCTGTAGCTTCCTCCACATTATCCAAGTCTGCATCATCAGAAGGTAGCTGTGATACCCACTCCCGTGTTCTGTAATTGGTAGCATCCTCAGACACATCAGCAACCACAGAATCGACACTCTCTGAGCCACTCAGGTGGCTTTCGGATGGCTCACCTTCCAAGTCATCATCAGGAAGTGGAAGAAAGTTAACTGGCATTAGAAGGTTACGATGTACAGTCTTCACAACACCAGTACCACTGTGCTGAATCCTGTAGGTATGACTGTCTGCATTAAGACCAACAACAGTGTACACAGTAGTCTCCCAAAGGTCAGCAAGCTTCCGCTTTCCACGTGCTCCCTTGTTGGCAAGCAAAACTCTATCACCAACATCAATTGGTCCCCCCTTGACTCTCCTATTGTACAAGTCAGCATGTCTCTTAAGCTGTTTCCTGGCAGATGCCTGTGCAACACACATTGCCTCCTTCATATCTCTCCGAAGAGCCTGGACGTAATTGTCATAGTTTACAACATCAGGATCGTCTAGAACAGTTCCAAACACCAGGTCAATGGGCAGGCGTGGAATCCTCCCAAACATCAACAGGAAAGGAGCATACCCCGTGGTTTCGTGGATGGTGCAATTATACGCAAAAGTCAGAGATTTTAGTACTTGCGGCCATTTATGCTTGGTCTTCGCAGGCAGAGCACGTATCATATTGCCCAGCGTCCTGTTCATCCTCTCGCAAGCTCCATTCCCCATTGGGTGATATGGAGTTGTCCTCGATTTTTGGACTCCAGCGATATTCAACAACTCAGCGATCAAAGCACTCTCAAAGTTGGCTCCTCTATCAGAGTGGACACGGCCTGGGAAGCCATAAACACAGAAGTAGTTATGCCACAGTTGATGCGCCACTGCTTTTGCAGACTGATTTGGACACAAGAAGGCATTAGCCATCTTTGTGAAGTGATCTGTAACAACAAGAACATCCAGGGACCGGTTGGCAGAGTCCTCCGCTGACCAAAAGTCTATGCAGACGAGTTCAAGGGGCTCTGTTGTAATGATGTTCTCCAACGGTGCACGACCCTCCGGTTCTGGTGTCTTGCTGATCACACATCGACGACAGCACTTCACATACTCCTTCACATCCTTCTCTAGGCCAAGCCAAAAGAACCTTTGCCGAGCAAGATAAAGAGTCCGCTGCTGACCTTGGTGTCCTGCTTGATCGTGAATGCCTTTCAACACCATGGTTTTCACTGCTTCAGGCACGACATACAGGTAAGTTTTTTTCTTGGTGAAACTATTCTTTGAAACCCTATGCAACACACCATTCTTCATCAGCAGGTTTCCCCAGTGTTTCATAAACCTCAAGACAGCCTTCGGCTCGTTCATTCGTTCCCTCCTATTTGGCCTCCGTCCTCTCTCAACAAAGCAAATCACCCTTTTTACAACATTATCATCCTGTTGTATCTTCATTAGATAATCATGGGACAGCACATCAATGTCCGGCGATTCTGATGGCATTATCGCTTGTGGAAGGTGAGGCAGCAACAAGGCATGTGACTTGGAGTTATCATTATGCCTGCATGAGTGCAGAACAGCTTCCACTTCCTGCTTTGACATTGTTCCAGGTAAGGAAACTTTAGCTGTATGACAGGCAATGGCCACTCCTTCAGTATCGGAGGAACTGTCAAGGGGGTGAGTAGACCAACGGAAGACATCTTGGACACAGCCTGTGCGCACAGCTGCAGCTTCTGCCAGCAATTTATCATAAGGGACTCTTGTCAGACGATGGAGTACACTAGGGTGCACAAAGGGCTCTCGACTCAGGGCGTCAGCAACTACGTTTTTTGGACCAGGAATGTACTTAATATCAAACTGGTATGGTGCTAGTTTAGCAACCCATCTGTGTTCACAAGCATCCAATTTTGCTTTGGACAGAATGTATGTTAAAGGGTTGTTGTCTGTCCAGACAGTAAATTTCTGACCCCTGAGCCAGTGATGGAATTTGTCACAAATCGCCCATTTCATGGCATAAAATTCCAACCTATGTGCAGGATATCTCGACTGAGCATAGGTAAGCGACTTGCTCGCAAAAGCAATCGGCCTGGCTGTCGTCCCATTGCTAGGAACCTGTGACAATACGGCACCAAGCCCATTACTAGAAGCATCTACTGAGAGTAGGAAGGTTTCATTGAAATTTGGATGAGCCAATAAGACTTGATCAAGCAAAGCCTGCCTTAATTTGTGAAACGCTCGACTGCATTCCTCAGTCCAATCCGAAGCAGACAGCTCTCTTTGACACATTCGACGCTTCCATTTTCCACGAGGAACCTTTCTTCCAGCTGTAAGACTGAACAATGGTTTAGCAATGGCTGAACAGTCTTCAATAAACTGCTGGTAAAACACTACCATACCCAGAAAAGACCGTATTTTCTGCTGGCAGGGGACATTGGTACCCTCAACCATGAGATCATCCTCAGTGACAGAAGCAATGGCTGTGACTTTTTCTGGATCGGTAGCAATACCATCCGCACTGATGATGTGACCCAAAAATTTGACCGAACTCCGCAAGAGGTGACATTTCTTCGGAGCAAGCTTAAGATTGTGAGTCTTGAGACGCTTAAACACCATTTCCAAGCGCTCCAGCGCCAGCTCTTCGGTGGGTGCAAATACCAGGACGTCATCCAGATAACACAATAGACTGTTGAAATTCTGATCCCCGAATATAGTCAACATCATCCGCATGAAAGTGGCCGGACTATTACACAGTCCCTGCGGTAAACGATTATATTCGTATAACCCAAAAGGTGATGTAAATGCTGTGTATTTCCGGTCATCTTCATGAACTTCTACATTATAGTAGCCAGATGTGAGGTCCATGGTTGAAAAATAGGCATTTCCTCCCAAAGCGGCAAGAGCATCTGCTTGATGGGGAAGGGGATGCGCGTCTTTGATTGTTCGAGCATTAATCCAACGAAAGTCTGTGCATATTCTCAAATCTCCTGACTTTTTCCAGACTAGAACAAGAGGTGATGCAAATTCGCTACTAGATTTTCGTATGATCTCCCGTTCTTCCATCTCATTCAAAGCTTGCCGAAGTTTATCATATTGATTCGGAGCAAGGCGTCGATACGGCAACCGAAAGGGCTTGTCGTCACTCAGGCGGATACGATGAACAAAGCCTGTTGCTTTTCCACAGTCCAACTTGTGTCTGGAAAAGATAGAATGATACTGAGAGACAAGCTGCACCAGCTTTGTTTTGCAGTCTGCAGACACTTCACACGACTCCACATCCAAGTCAGCTAAGCCCAAGTCGTGTAAGACTGCCGTGTCATCAGCAGAACAGGAGTTGTTACGTCCCAATCTGACTGGTAAACTTAGAGCATCGGTTACACTCATCTCATCCTGTCTGTCAGTTAAAACATCAGCTGTTCTCTGAACTTTTTGCTCTAAATCAAATGAGGAACCATCAGAAGACTCAGAACAGTCAAAATCCTGCAAAGCCATGCAAGGAAAAGCATCAGCAAGTGTAGAATTCCTTTTCAAAGTCACTGCTCGCTCTGAAGGGTTTATCACTTTAAGCGGAACCCATCCATCTTCACGCATCAACGCTACGGTTTTCCCGACCAGCACTGTCCTTGGCCTTGATTTAACTCTACTGGGCTCCAAAATGACAGCACTGCCAGCTGAGATGTCATGAGTGCTTTGTAGTTTGGCCCAAACTAAGTTTTCAGTCATGGGTTCAAGTGACACTGCCTTTTTGATCTTTACCGTTCCCACTAGGTCAGGGACAGGACCATTTCTCCACTTCTCCACATTGGCTAGTAGATCAAGTAACTTGCTTTGCTCATTGATATCACACTCACGTTCAGACGCACTTATTAATAACTCTGAAGAACCTCTCAGCTGAAGAATCAAATGTTTCAAGAGATTACTGCCTAGGATAAGATCATCACCCTGGCCTTTGACTACCAAAGTTGGAACAGTGACATGACAGCCGTAAACATTCATATCCAGCTCGCACACTCCTAAAGGGTTAGTTCTGGTGCCTCCACATCCAACCAAAACAACATCTGTCGGGGCAAGTGAAAGGTTCGACAACACACCAGTACTCAGCAATTGAGGTAAGATCTTGGAGCTCATGGTGCAAGCCATTGATCCAGTGTCAAGCATTGCTTTTGCCTCTACCTTTCCACCAATAATCACTGAAGTGTAGAAGAGATCATCATATGGCTGAAGTTTCTGAGTATTTTGAAAGACAACTGTACATTGAGAACTATACTCTTCGCAAACACTTTTATATACAGATTCCTGATCGTAATCCAACAATGATCGGGGGTCATCATTAGGCCTTGCACTCACCCCCTCCACATGCAGGCCTAGTCGTTTCCCGTATGTGGAACAGCATCTGTCTCAGGCATCACACTAGCAGTGAAGGCTTTGGCTTTAGGACACTCTGCACGTGCATGACCTGATTTGTAACAAAGAAAACACAGATGATTTGCTCTGCAGTGAAAATGGGTGGTGTGGCCAACATCTCCGCACACCTCACATGGTAGAGTAGGCCTCACTCTGTTTCTCTGTGACTTAAACGCATACCGCTCTGTGCCAGCCTGACGACTTGATTGCCCATGCTCCAAGACACGTTCCAACATTGCTAAAATTCGCTCCATTGGTTCAACAGGTTCTGTAGGCTGAGTTTGACATAAAACAGCCTCAGGTTTAGCAGCTTTGCTAACCTTTGTTTCAGGAGGCTGGACAGCAACTTCCTGTTTCAAAAGAGAAATGGCCGGGGGCGCTCTAGAAACAGAGCCACATCGTCTCTCTCTTCCATACTCCTCCAAACGTGCATGAACATCAGCCGCCGTCCATTGTTCCAAAGGTCTGCATTTGAATATAAGGGAAAGCTCAGGGTCAGGACAATGTCTGATAAACATTACTGTGAGCTCATTGGATAGATTGTCAATCTTCTTGTCCTGTCTCTTTAAACAGTCCTCAGCCATATCCATGGCCCTATTCAGCCTCAGCCAATAGTCAAAGGGATCCTCACCAGCGTGTGGAAGTGTGCCATAAAAATCAGCTAATGGCATGCTAGAAAAAGCTGTGTCACTGAAATGTTGTTTCAACAAATCAAAAATAGGACTCGGGCCTTTGCACAAATCAATGGAAGGGTTACTACGCAAGCCCACCCTCACAACTTCACGAGCCCGCCCCAAAAGCCTACTTAGGACTTCATCAGCTTGTTCTTCGATTGGCGTCCCTATCTTGCGCAAATATGACAGCACTATGGCTTCCCACTCATGTATAGTGTACGGCTCAGCCCGATCACCCCTAAAACAAACAGGTTCCTTGATTTCAGATTTTAGAACTCTGCTCAAAACAGATGAGTCTGCACTACTTGAACTGCAGACTTTAGACTCTAAACAGGAAGCAATGCTCTCCCCAATAGAGCGTCCCATTCGCTCTACCATCCCCACTATTAATTCCATCGACTCATCCCCTCTCAAGCTGGGTTGTTTCAGTCCACCTTCACTGAACTGGGGGGGTGGAGGACTTGAATTGACATTTACATCTTGCACAGCCTCTAAGGCAGACATTGGAGTAGATGTAACAGGAGTATAATCAAGTCTGCCTCTCCCAACTGATGGCATAGGAGTAAACATGAATAGACCTCTACCCCTTCCAAAACTGTTGTCTGAATCCATATCCTATATTGACATTAGCACTGATGAACAACAACAAAAAAACAACAACTATATATTACTCAAACAAAAGGAAAATAAAATAATAATAATTCTACCCTTTTTTTAACATATGTAATTGTGTTGTTTCAAAACTTCAGAAAAGCACTTTCATAAAAAGAGAGAAAAAAATAAAATAATAATAATAATAATTCAGAGTCCGAAGTTCAGTCAAAATGAATGTGCTAATATTCAGAGTTCAAAGTTCAGTCAAAATGAATTTGCTACTTTTCAGAGCTCAAAGTTCAGTCAAAATGAATTTGCTGATGTTCAGAGTTCAGTCAAAATGAATGTGCTTATTTTCAGAGCTCAAAGTTCAGTCAAAATGAATTTGCTGATGTTCAGTCTCCCCAATAGTACTTTTCAATAAACCAGTCAAAAAAAATAATAATAATTACGTAAAAAAAAAAAATATATCCTTCAAAGGTTAATCTTCAACGGCTATTATTGTCAAATAAGCAAATGTTGCCTTCAAATGGATACCACAATACCAGAACTTTGTTCCTCTAAGCAGTGAAACGTGTTCCTTCACTCCACCTTGTGGACAAAAACGGTATTGCAGCAAACAGCTCCGGCGCGAAAACTCTCGTCACCCACGGCACGAACTCCTCCGGAAATCTCCGATCAGTCGATTCACCACGCTGCTTCCAGAGTCACGGTCACGGCACCATTGTAACAGTGTTGTCTCTGCGTTGTGTTGTGTTGAAATCAGATGGACACCAAATCGCACTTTAAGATGTTTATTCTGTTGACAGTGAATATAGAACAGCGGTGATCAGTTTCAGGAATCACCCTCGTGCATTCGCGGCCATTCTCACTCTCGACTGGCGCGAGTCTAAATGACTCTTTTACATAAACTACATAAACAGTAATTGATAACACATTTGAAACTGGTCTGTACCTGTTGACAGTGAATATAGAACAGCGGTGATCAGTTTCAGGAATCACCCTCGTGCATTCTATTGGAAGTGAACATTAAACTTGATATTACAATACATACAACAGTGACACAAACCCAAATCATACAACATACTTCTAAACACACGTATAACTCAGTATTAGCCCTTAAAATGGTTATATAATTACGAAAATATATTTAACACACGGAGCACTCACTCACCGCGGCCATTCTCACTCTCGACTGGCGCGAGTCTAAATGACTCTACCGGAACCAGTTCATAATTCTACCAGATCTGGGCGGAGAGTGCAATTAAAGGGGCCATACATGAAAATAACTGTAGCAAGTGGAAACACATATTTGACCTGTTACACTTACATATTTAATATGTTGTTCATCAGTAGTGTCAATCACTCTATAATCCAAAAAAGACTAATTAGTGTATTAAATATGCATAATCATATATCAATATTTGATCTGATAAACCTGTTAGTTCAACAGAGAATGTGTGTATTTCATTTTCAAAAGTACACCTTTTTATATACTGGAAGTTACAAGAATTACAGGTATTTATTTATTTATTTAATATGCAACAGTTAACATGTTTCATAACTAAAAGTAAAGTTTCCCATCTTGGGACCAAGGAGGATAAATTATTAAGGCAAGTGAATAAAGGTTTGAAAATTCTGTCATTATTTACTCACCATCATGTTGTTTCAAAGCTGTATGAGTTTCTTCTGTTGAACACAAAATATATTTTGAAGAATGTTGGTAATCAGACAGTTGACGGTAGCCATTGACTTCTTACTATGAAAGTTAATGTCTATCGTCTGTCTGATTACCAACATTCTTCAAAATATATTTTGTGTTCAACACATACAGGTTTGAAACTAGCTTTTGTAGTTCCCTTAAAGCTACACTGTGTCATTTTTAAAGTTGATTCTTAGCAAAAAACACTCTGTTCTTTCAAAATGATATGTGCTCATTAATGTGTAATTACTTCTACCAACTAATCAAGTATTCTCGTAAGCGTAGAATCTGCCATTTAGAATACATACGAGCGAGTCGCTCGAATGGCAGCAGTCATGTTGCACCTCCATCTTGAAAATACATTAGCCAAAGAGGGACATACCTGGAAATTCAAGCTTCGCCTTTCGCGTTTTTACACTCAGTGGCACCGTGACGAATGCGAGGGGGAGATTACTCGCGACTGCCGCAGATTTGAAGTAATACGGCCACCGTAGGAGTTAAAACGCCCTCGGAATGGGAGGGGCTAGAAAGTAATATTCAGTTGGTAGTCATAAACAATTTCACCGCTAGATGGGAGAAAATCCTACACAGTGTAGCTTTAAACCTGTGGTGCATCAAATACATATTCGAAGTACAAATGATGCTATAGTTTCTAGAAAACGATAGACAAATGCTTAAAACGGAGCGTGTCTCACTGCAGGACAATGTTAAATACCCAGGCAGACACTGAGGTGTGACTGTGAGAAGATCACAGTTGAGGGGTGATCTCATCGGTCTGTGTCGCAGTGTCCATGAGTCCTGGCTCTCTCCCCAGTCTGCGGGGTTTTAACAGGTAATCCGAGTGGAGGGAGGACTCGGTCAGGTCCACAAACCGCATGTAGCTCGCCTGCACCTTCTGAAAGAGGAACAGAAGCACATCAACATGCTGATGCAGTTAGTTAAACAGGTGAACTCTTCATAATGACCAAAGATGGAAACGTCCTCAAGCCAAAGGTCAAATGTCAACACTGTTGTTTATTATGTCAGGAAGGGAGGAACCAGGCCTGATTCCAGAATTAAATCACTGAGGGAGATCTAGTAAAGTGCAGATGTAATGTGTAAGCAAGCTCTCCACACTACATCCCGAATCGCGTACTGAGTAGGGATTACATTTGAATTTGAATTCACTTTGCGACCGTTAAAAAAGTATGTTCTATATGGGTAGTATGAATGTAATCCGGACGTACTGCATCCGCCATGTTGCCATTATCATGTGACTTACCAGCGCCAGTTACGTCTCTTCCCTGTCATTCATAAATCCTCTCCTGTGGCCTCATGGGATAGTAAAGTGTTCATCGTATGCAGACTTAAGAATCTTGCTGGAAGTCGTCCGGAGGCTTTACGCCTACTGTTTTCGAATACTACGGCTGCATCCGAAATCGCATACTTCCCTACTATATAGTAGGCAAAATCATGTGACAAAAGAAGTATGTCTGAATTCACTGTACTCATAAAAGAGTAAAAAGTACCGGATGATCTACTACTTCCGGCGTAATTCTGAATCATGCATACGATGGACACTTTACTATCCCATGAGGCCACAGGAGAGAGAACAGTCTGGCTGCAGGCTTGCACTCTCAGACTACATATGTTACATGTACTTACCATAGCAATAACAGTAAATTATGCATAATTACATGCAACTAACCCTAAACCAAATCCTAATCCTACCCTAACCCTATAGTAAGTGAAGTCACTTGCAGAGGAAGCGCAGGTGAGAGTAATGAATGACAGTGAAGCGACACAACTGACGCTGTAGGTCACATGATAATGGCAGCATATAGCGAATGTAGTAGACCCGGATTACATTCATACTTCACACACATACTACATAGAACATACTTTTTTAACGCTCGCAAAGTGAATTCAAATTCAAAATAAGTACCTACTCAAGAGAGTATGCGATTTCAGACGCATCCAATGTATTCAGACATGCTATTCTGGTAGTGTACTGTTTTTCACATACTATATAGTAGGGAAGTATTCGATTTCGGAAGTAAGCTCACTCTCAGTTAATTGCGATCTCACAAAGTTCTGTTATAATCAATGAAGCTGACAGCATAGTTAATCTCTTACTTGCATCGTGTCTGCACGTTGTTAATGAGAGGATTCACAAATGTGCAGAACTCATCACTGAATAAAAATACTCTGGCATTTTGACCGATGAGTGGATTTTGATTTAGCACCTCTGATTGGCCACTGCGTTCAAGAGATCAACAAACATGTCTGTGATTGGCTACATAATACTAACCGCTGCAAAAACACATTGCAAATAGAAACATTTGATGTTCTTCACAGCACAAACACTGATTTGTTGTTTTGTCAATATGATATTATTACAGTAAGATGGTCTTGCTCTTAGCATCCTCAAGCACTCCCGTAGAACCGGGCCTGAAAGGAACACCAATGTATGGTTTGCGCCACGGAATAAAAAAATAAATAAAGTTAATTACAAATTTTTGTCTTTTATATTGAGTTACAATTGCTAGTTATAAACTTGTTTCACTTGCTAGTTTAAATCTCGGAATTCTGACTTTTTAAAGTTATAAATTCGCAATTGAGAGTTCACATCTCATAACGCTGACTTTTCCCCCATCAAAATACTTATATTACATCTAGAAATTTGACTTTTTTTCCTGAGAATTCTGAGTTTACATTTCACAATTCTGTTTTTTTTTTCTGTTATGGAATTTAAAAAAAAGAGAAGCTAATTGCGCTTTTTTATCTCACAATTCTGATTTGTTTTCTTGCAATTGTGAGTTTATATCTCAAAATTGTAGGAAAAAAGTCAGAGTTGTGAGATGAAACATTGCAATTGCATTTTTGGAGGAAACATGCTTCCATACTAATGCACAGACTCATGGGGGGAAACAAACTAAGCTTAACTCTTTCCCCGCCAGTGTTTTCTTTCTTAAAGTCACCGCCCAGCGTTTTTGATCATTTTCGCAAAACTTTCATGGCCCCCCGAATATTTTGTTGTATGAATATCTAAACATGCAATACAGTATATCAAAACAGAGAACAAAGCCTCTGCAAAAATTTTTTTGCATTCTTCTTTTATCGACACTTGAATATGAGTAAGTTTCATAAAAAAGCAACATTATGAACAAAACTCTGAGAAGCTGTCAAAAACGAATCGCTTCCAACAACCCCCCAAATCTTCACAGTCCTGCACCTATTCATGGGTTTGACATTAGGAAGTTTGATTTATCTGCTGTTTAATGTTCACGATCACGTTATTTTCTATGTGCATAAGCAACAATTCTATAGCACTTGTTTCTGCTTCTTCTTCGCCTGCGTTTTGATCTGGAGATTCTGTACTCTTCCAGAAGATGCATAATAGCGCCCCCTACCGTCTAACAGAGAAAACATCTATCTATAAATTACAGGAACGTCTGTCTGTCTGTCTGTCTATGTGTCTGTTATTCACATATCTCTCGAACCGTTAGTCCGATGGATTTCAAACTTGACAGGTGTCTCGCTACGGACACGAGTAAGTGCAGTGCCAAGTTTGACGTTGTTTGGATTAGAAATGCAAAAGATATCGTTAAAAATATCGGTAAAAGAAGCACTTAAAGGTTGTGGTTTAAAAATAAACATTCTGACATAAACACTGTCCGCTAAACAAAGTCAGCTACACTGTTTATTTCTGAATATTATATTTTATTCACGGCCATCATTTGTAGTAACCTATTCACAAACTGTTTGGTCAAGCGTAGCGTTTTTTCGGAGTTCACTGTGTAGCTGTCTCCCTGAATCGTTGCGCTTATTCATTTGTGGATGTTAACTGAATCTGTAAGTCAGCTACACTGTTTACTTCTGAATATTATATCTATCTAAAAATTACAGGAACGTCTTTCTGTCTGTCTGTCTGTGTGTGTGTGTGTGTGTGTGCCTGTTATTCGCATATCTCTCGAACAGTTAGCCCGATGGATTTCAAACTTGACAGGTGTCTCGCTATGGGCACGAGTAAGTGCAGTGCCAAGTTTGGCGTTGTTTGGATTAGAAATGCAAAAGATATCGTTAAATATATTGGTAAAAGAAGCACACATTTGCTTTTGCCGCTCTAGCCGCTGGCCACTCCCCCTCTCACACTGCACACTGAGTGAGCACAGCGCAGGACCAGAGGCCACTCCCCCTCTCACACTGCACACTGAGTGAGCACAGCGCAGGACCAGAGGCCACTCCCCCTCTCACACTGACACTGAGTGAGCATAGCCCAGGACCAGAGACAGAGAGGGTCGAAGAAAGCAGCGGAGCTTAAGTAGCGTTTTCTCGGAGTTCACCGTGTAGCCTGCTCCCTGAATCGTCGCGCTTATTCATTTGTGGATGTTAACTGAATCTGTAAGTCAGCTACACTGTTTATTTCTGAATATTATATTTTATTCTGGTGCGCTTAACGTTATCGCTACTGTGTAATAGTAGCCTATGCTATTTACCTACTAAACATATCCTATTCAATGTGTTCACAGTCTCTTTCACGGGCATCATTTGCAGTAGCCTATTCACAAACTGTTTGCTCAAGCGTAGCGTTTTCTCAGAGTTCATTGTATAGCCTCCCTCAATCATGTAGTTCAATTTACCATATTTATTGTATGTCATTATGTCAGTATCAGTATTTGCTTTCTACCATGCACAAAAAAAAATGTCACTGAACTTTTGCTGTGTAATTGTAACAATGAACACTCAAACACACCGAACCAACAATTACTAAAAACACACACAAAAACTGATTTTGCACGGGCACTTTGCACTAGTGGTCATAAATGACGATGAACGAGTCAACAAGAACCAAACGTCAGAGGAGGTTCTGGCTCGGGAGGAGAGAGAGAGAGTTCTGTTATTCTGTCGTTTTGTTGCAGATGCTGCTGGATTCGAGCAGGTCCCATTTTAGAGCTGTTCATTTATTCATGATGACCTCATTACAGGGGCTGACCTTAAACTCTGCTTCGTACTGAATGCTCTCCCTGCAGGCCTGATCCAGACTGTCTCGCAGCTGCTGGAGCCTGCAAACCAACACACACACACACACACACGCTCATGCACCACTTCAACAAATTATTACAAGGAGGAGAAAAAATAAATAAAAAAAGAGTGCTGGAGAGGCAGTGTTGATGATGACAGAAACAAAATCTATAAATTCTAGGGTTCCTGTAGAAAAGGGAGAAGGCAGAAAGATACAAAGAGAGAAACTGATGAAATTTACAGAAGGTGGGAAGGAGAAAGAGAATAACTGAGATGCATCACAACAGGGATCTGGGCTGAGCGGGGGGGGAGTTTCATGTGTGTTTTTGCCTGTTTTGTAGCTCAGATATCTCTTCTTCATGTCTGTCCTGTAGGACCCGTTTCTCTCTTTCTGCTTTCATGTCACACTCCTCACGAACACGTCTCTCTGCGTCCTGCACACATCTCCTCACACACTCCTGACAGACAGAGGAAGGCAATGAGCAGAATGACTCACTATGAATAATACGTTATTCTGATTGGTCAGACTTTAAACTGTGCAGATTTGGTTGGCTCATATATTACTAGTATATCAATCGGTAGTAAATCAGTTAATCAGTAATTGCATTATAATCAGTTGTTAATGGTAGCAAATTATTAAACAAATCTAGCACTTTTCTTGATTTGTCTGATTCGACTACAAGAGAACCCTCACTCTAGCCTGGAAATCCAGACCAAAATCTGAAAGATTAATGGTCTGGCATCGACTAATGAAACTCAGCTCGAGGGGCGGCACCAAGCATGCATTTGAAAATCTCACTGCACGCAGTTGGATAACACTACAACCAATCACAACAATAAAACCCATACGCTTAGATACCAGCAGAGCTCAATGGTAGATTAGACTCTTGCCGTATCCGGTCGGCAAAACAGCAAAAACGCCCTTCTTGCAAAGGAACGATTGGAGCGCCGTCTTCTGTTCCTCTTTTAGATAAAAAGCCAAATCTAACTCGTTCATTGTAGCGGCCAAAGCCGTTTCAAACAACTGGTGTTCATCCATAGCCATCTTGCAATGTTTACTATTGACTTCGACGTCACAGCGCTGTCGTCATCTCGCTTCTGGCCCGCCTATATCAGATAACCCGATGTGATTGGTGCAGCTCGGATACAAGGGCATATTTAATGAGCATCATTACTCAACGCCAGAGTAAACTCGCTGAGCAAATTCAACGTGTGCTCTCGTGAGAACTCTGGATTTCCAGGGTACCCTAACCCTAACCCCAAGATGGAAATTTTCACTGCACATCATTCAGTCATGTACAGCTATTTGTTGTCTTGTCTGTAAGGGTTGTTTAGTTTCATTGTGTTTTAGTTTGGTTTTCCCTGTTCCCGTTTTTCTGAGCTCTAGTTCCTTGGTTGTTTCCATGGTTACAAGTTACACACCTGTTCCCTGTTCTGTTGATTATTTTTCCTTGTGTATTAAATGCCCCGTACACTTTGTATGATTTTGGGCTGTCAAATGAAAGATGACCGATCGTGGCGATTGATTTCTGTGGTCGTGGCTCCTAAACGGTGGTTCTACGTCGAACAGCGAGAGCGGTTCAAAGACGGCTGTTGTAACAGTCTTGCGACCAAAGACAGCCTGTGATAATATTCTGAGTGTCAGTAACTTAGCGTGATCGTCTCAACGTGTGTTTTCTGCTACGACCTACATCTACTGACTAGCCAATAAAAATGCAACATAAATTGATCAATGCGACATGCACTAAAACTTACAAGATTTACAAGATTGGCATGCCAAGTTGGCCTCTTTTCCCTAGACATGACCACGTCCATATTCTCCTCTTTCAGTTCCTCCTCTTTTTTCAGCGCACATAAAAACCACAATTGCCAAAGTGCGATTCATCTTGCTCTATTTGTTCACCACTAGCGCAATGCTGATGATGACGTTTTATTCTTCTATATTAACTTAAGTTGTAGCCTACGATTCAATAGGTGTCATCCTCATATAGTATACATCCATGTCGTACCCAGGTTTATTACATCCATGTCGTACACTGTGATCTATAATGATCTTATAGGATTTCCCAAATCACACAGTCTGTAGCAGGAATTATCCCTTTTTTTCTCAGTTCCTTGTTCTGTTAACGTTATGTTGAAAGTGTGTAGTTATTCTTTGTTCCTAGAGTTCAGTCTATCTTAGTCATTTCTCCTGTGTTTCTCCATGCTTCTGATTGGATTATACTCGACCAACCCTGACAGAGCCATTTATAATAATTAAAATTTGATTTCATTGGGAACTGTGTAAAATTCTTTATTGTAGATGGTTTATGACTAGTACAGTTTTTTGGTTAAGTATGACGTTTTGCAGGTATCTTTACCTGGCAAACCAACTATTTGCCTACTTCTCTGAGGGGCATTCAATTTCAGAAATTTTTCAGCCCTTTAATATTAGCTCTGTAAAATGTTCTGTGATTAGCTCATAGTCTGTTTGATCTCAATTTAATATAATATTGTTACAGGTTTCATCTGGTTTCTAAACCAATTGTTTTGAAGACTGTAATTAAAAAATGGTTAGACAAAAAAAAAAAAAACTATTTGCTTAGTGGAAGCTCAAAATTCAAAACTTATTTAAAACTCAAATCAGTATTTCATGTCCACATATTTATTTGTATAGTAGCTGCGTTACTGCACAAGCATGATAATATAGTCAGCCGGACATTATTGCAAAATAAATCAACTAATTGTCCAATCATTTTCTTTTGTATGTTTACTACAGACCTTATTTTACTTATAATTTGAAAAACACCATTATAAAAACCCATAGGAAAATCTCGAGAGACAAATGAGTCTTCCGTGTTTTGTCGTCCCGACTGCAGCACTTCATTGCCACCAAAACGTAACAGACATGTTTTGACATGTTTACACACCAAACAAGACATTATTTAGAGCTCTTATGAAGCTGACCTCACCACAATGCAGTGTAGGTTTATCTGGTTTATTATTGTGGGAACCAAACATCTAATAATAAAGATCAAGATAAACAAGACCACAGACACACACACCTGAGTCTCTTCTCGTACGGTTTGTATTATTGTCTCTCTGGTCTCCTCTGCCTCTTTGTTCAGCTGTTCTCGCAGCTTCCTACAGGCTTCCCCTACGGCCTGGACCTTCTCTTCCTCCATCCGAGCCTTCAGGCCTTCACAACGAGCTCTGAACTGGGCCTGAAGCTCGATCTGAAGCTCTCGCCTCATTTCAGCCTCCAGCCTGTCCCTCGCTCGCAGGGCCTCCCGAAACTGGGCCTGCAGACTCTGGGGAGGACGCGAAAGAGATGAAATAAAGGGATGAAAATGGATGAGGAGGACAGAGAAGGATGAAGGACAGATGATGAAGGTGTTGGGGTGAATGCGAAAAGTGGGAGATGGAGAGGTAGAGAGAACACAAGAAGACAGAGGGCGTTAGGGAGGGAGAGGAAGAAATGGATGGATGATCAGAGTTGGCAGGGCAACTGTACTGGGCTTATGAAGAGGAGAGTCATCTTTGGGTTTGGCTGCTGCTTGCTTTCCCTGGAGAGCAATTACACAAGCAATTACACCCTATTACAAAAGCTCTTCTCATTTCTCTGACACAATGGCGAAGATTTGACTGCTACTGGCATTGGAGTCGAAACCGGATCATTCGTTAAATCTGACACTCGGATGCAGCGAGGATTATGCTGCTGTTGGACGGGGGAAAAGAAGTTGAATTAGAAGCCGAGTCTTTTTATCAGAAAGTTTTAATCAAGTCCTAATAAAATCTCTCCAGACTGCTTCCCTGGAGACTGAAATATGGCTTTCTGAATTCCAGGAGACACAGTGTTACAGTCTAATATGTCTGTATTAATTACTTTTTTGACATGGTTCACTTGAGGCTTACAAATATTCACCTCCTCTTGGAGTTTAAGGGCAGCACGTTTCTCCTCCTCTGCCAACTGCTTAAAATCCTCCACGACGGGGGCGTCAGGCTGTTCCCGTCCAATCGCAGGTCGGGAACTGACCAAGTTTGGAGGCAATTTTAGGTGGTTGTCTGTTCTAGCGTTGGGAGATGACCACGGACACAACCGTTCTCCTAGTTCTGAAAGAAGAAGTGGTTTTAGCATGAGAGTCAGTGGTTGCAACAGGTGGCAACCGATTACAAATCACATATGGCTTTTAAATATGTATTATAAATGGAAGATCTTATGCATGCTTCATAAGGAAGTGTCTCAGATGCACATATAGGAAAGAAAAACCATAAATGTTATCTCTAAAATCTCACTCGTTTATCCTGGACACTTAATAGAGAGCAAATGAAAACTTTGGTTTAAGTCTTTCCACATGTTCCTCCAGTGGAAAAAGAGCCACATGAATCTTTCTAGAGTTTCAGAAGAGAAACATCTCAAACTGTGCTCAGATTCGCCAAGAGACCCAAGTCTGTAATGTAAAGAGCTTTTTCCAAATATCTCAGATTAAATTCTTCCAGTACTAAAGTATTTGAGAAATGTTGCCATGTTCATTTACAGTTCTATTCTGAATGTCAACAGTTGTTTTATTTGTCTACTTTTTTTTTTTTTTTGTGATCAATTATTTATTTATTTTCTTACACAATGGAGAGGAAACACCTTCACAAGATAAAGAGAAGACCTTAGACTGATTACATCATCATTGAAAATAAAACAGAGCGCAATTAAAGTTACTATTACTTTTTATTTATCCTAAATTTTCGTATGCGTTTTTTCATTTCCGTCATTCAGTGGCTCTGAATTGTCAAAACACCTCTTGAAATGCTTGCTACGAATGTGAAAAACGCAGAATTTTTTTTTGACGGACAAAAGTTTCGGAGACGTAAACGTGCCGAAAAATTTCGGACAAGAATTTCAGACTCAGTGTGCAAGGACCTTAACACCGTGTCTAAACCAGACACAACCGTTGTCGCTAGAAGCTGTCCACGGCAAAGCAACTCGCCTCGCCTCGACTGGACAACCAATGATGATCGTACACACCATCATTGGACAACCTGTCAGAAATCAGACAGAACAAGAAAGAAAAGGGAGAGAAAGAAAGCGCAATAGAACAAATACAAGAAACGCAAGTCATAACAGTCCTTCGTATCAGAAGTAGCTTCTGGTACGAAGGATTGTTACAACCTTTGTTCTTGTATTTCTGTTTCTTGAATATGTCCACACTGGATGTGGCATGCTGGATTTGCATTTGTCGTTTTGTTGCGCCCCTTGTGTCAGGTGTAAGAAATTTCAGGAGGAACAATACACATGAAACATAAATAGTTAGATAGTTCACCCAAAATTTTTAATTCTGTCATAATTTAGGCTACTCATCCTTGTGTTGTTTCAAACCTGTATGACTTTGTTGAAAGTAATACAGGTTTGGACCAACAATACTTTGGGTGAAATATACCTTTAAGTTCTGAAAGAGCAACTTTTAAGCAAGTATATATTTTTGTTTCTCTTAAACACATATTCATTCTTTTGTGGATGAACTTGTGTATAATTTTTGACCCCTCTTCCTACATTTCTCTGTTTGTTGGACAAAAGTCCAGTAGCAGACACTGTGGTAACGTTAGTAAATGCCAGAGTCATTAGGCTGGATGTGTGGAGGTTGATGGCACTGATTGCTGTGAGTTTTACTCTGGTTGTCTGAGGCAGAGAATGTTCTGTTCTGCCCTTCAGCATGAATTCAGATTACACTACTGGAGAGCAACCTATATGTGACCTGGTATGCGCTAATGAAGGCTTGAAGAGAGAGGATGTTTGTGTGGTATTAAGGCTAAACTCACCCAGAATGTGTGTGTGGAGCACTCTCTGTGTGCTCAGAGTCGTCCTGTTCACCATCTTCTCGAGAGACCTTGTGTCCCACATTTTGCCTTCACAAACACTGAACCTTGGTCCACAGAAGCACCAGAGATTGGTTCTTAAAAACTCTCAATTTCCTAGTCTCCACAACGTCTCATTCTCTTTCGGGATTTGTCTTTTCTCTCAGCCTTTGACTTGCTGATGGTCGCTTAGCAACATGGACAACAAAACAACAGACTGCGCTGCTTAGCATTCAAGAATGATTTGATCCAAGAGATTTCAGACAAGATGCCTGCCAGCGTGTGTGTGTATGTGTGTGCGTTTGATTGTGTGGAAGTGTTTTATGAGCAGCCTCCCACTGCGCTAGTCATTTGAGATGTTTTGCTTCAGGGTTCATGCTCATTTGTGGGTCACATTTTGTGGAGTACAAAGAGCCTAAAATGGAATATAATGCTCAAAATGGAACCTCACATATATTTTGAAAATCAAAACATACAGGAAGATGTAACAGAGATATTCTAAAACAATAAATCAAATCAAAAATAAATCCCAAAACTAAAACATATGAAATTACAAATTTAAAATGATATTAAAATAGAAAACGACAACTGATTTTGACATTTTTATACAATATGACTGGTGCTTGCCCATGCAAAAGTTGCTGCCATGATCCCCACAGTAAATACCCACTGGAGTGCCACAGGGCTCAGTACATAGACCGCTTTTATTCTCCCTTTACATCAAATCAGTATTCATCACCTCTTACATTGTTCTTATGAAGATACTCAACTAATTATCTTATTTCATCCCTCTAACAACCAGGTATCCTCATGAATCACTGCATGTCTGGCAAGCATTAATGCCTGGATAAAAGTTTGATCAAAAACCTCTGTTGATCCCAGTGAGGAAACAACTTTGCCTCATCATTCTCAACGCTTTTCACCCACACAGAAAGCAAAAAAACCCCTCTAGTCACACTTGACAACTTCCTGCCATTTGCGCCCACAAATGAACCAGATTCACCCAGCTGAACATCCACTAAGTCAGACCTTTTCTCAGACAGACACGATCCTATGTGCAAGTCAGTCAATGCTTAATGTCACACCTTCAATAGCGCCTATAGCAGGGCAAAGAACTTTGCTTTTCCTCCTCACATGATGTGCAAACAGCAACATCCTAACTAATCTTCAGATGCAGACACAGCTAAAGAACATTTTGTAAGTTGCGTTAGATAAGAGATATACATATTTAGTTCTAAATGTTTTTGTGCATGTCTGTATGATGATATGTGGTTTGCAAGGAGTTCACTTGTTTTATTTACCAGGTGAATATGCAAATCTTGGGATGGAGTAAAAATACAACTCTTATTTTCTAACTCAAAAAAGTATTAAACTTTTTTAACTTTAAAGCAGGGCTATGCAGTTTCGGGAATTTCTTCGCTGTATTCTCACTTTTTGCTCACAGGTTTCTCTATAGAGCTCCCCCTACAGCTTCGGAATAGATATTTGACAACACTGTCGAAAAACTCGTTGGTGACTCTCAGATACCAGAGGCTAGTAGATCAACGACATCAAAGCAGATGGGACTTTCTTTAAAACGTCTTCTTCATTTGGGTTCGAACAGCGTGAGGGAGCGCAATAATGACAGAATTTTAGCAGATTTTTTTGCCGTAAAGCAATTCGTTACATCGCGAGACCTGATATCACGCGATACTTGGCCCGCCGGCCCAAAGTTACAAGGGTGGTTTTTCAGCTCTCAGGCGCTTGGGGGGTGCGAGACGACCACCATTCAACCCGAAAAAAGTCATATAACTATTCCAATGACTCCGAAGCTGTTCGGTTAAGGTAAAAAAGTTACTTAGTTTACCTTTAATTAGTGTGTAATGTTGGTGTTTGAGCATAAACAACATCTGCAAAGTTACAACGCTCAAAGTTCAAAGCAAAGGGAAATATTTTCTGTGTGTGTCTGCAAGCTGCCTGCTAACACGCGAGCTCTTGAAGCTCCGCCCTCTGTGCCGGGAGCAGCAGCTCATTTGCATTTAAAGGGACACACACAAAATGACGTGTTTTTGCTGACCCTAAAAAGGGACAATTTTAACATGCTACAAAAATGATCTGTGGGGTATTTTGTGCTAAAATTTCACATACACACTGGGGACATCGGAGACTTATTTTACATCTTGTAAAAAGGGGCATTATACCACCCCTTTAAAACAAGTTTTGTATTACAAAAAATACTTAAAGTCAGCATTAAAGGAAAAAAAGATTCGCCCTGATAATCGATAATCCATTAAACTCATATTTTAGGTAAAAATATGGAAGAAAAGATTTGCCGTTTTACCGTGACTAAGAATGTTATCTTTTTTCTTAAGATTGTTCTTCAGACAAAATTTGAGAATTCAAAAATGTAAAAAAAAAAAAAAAATGAAATAAATAAAAAAAATCAAAGAATTTAAACTGTTATAATAACTTCTTTCAAATATGCCTTACAAAATTGGTCTGTATTGAAATTGTTGTAATACACCGCTATAAAAAAAAAACTTACAAAATGCTTCAAGAATTGCACTTTGGAACATCCTCAAAAACGTCTTAGAATTTATGTTTTTAAGATTTTTTTCTTAAGACAACTTTAATGAATTGGGCCTATGATTGCTTTGAAATCTGCATATCATCATAGAACAAATGCTGGACGGGAGAAGTTACGCACCCATGAAGTTTAATACTTTGAGTTAGAGGTTTGTTAAAGCATGAGCAATAGTAACTTACCTTTGCAAACACCACTAATTACAGAAAGACAGTGACATTTTTGATGTAAACACGTTTATTAATCTTAACCACTGCGATCTACCTGTAGCAAACGGTTCCTCTGAGCAGAAAGAGCCACAAGCAGACCTGAATGAGGTGGCTTACAATCCAGGAAAACTGTACAAAATAAAAGGGTTTGTGTTACACATTTGTACAAACAACTGAAGCTTTCAGCAGTGGATGTAATATGATATTCAGCATGCTGACTAGAGCATGTTTGGCAAGCCTGAAACATTCAAACCCAGTGCTTTAAAGAGTAAAGTACAGAACATACACACAGCGTAAAGCTGCAAAAAGTGTACATTTGTAAAAATGCACACCATTTTGTCAAGACGACAGCTAACATTAGAATATGAATAGACTCTCTCTCGCACACACACACACACACACACACACACAAACAAACACGGGTTATTATAAAAGGGAATGTGCAGCCTCAGCTAAAGCAATGAGACTCATTGAGAGGCAGGAAACCAACCACATTCACACACAATAAAGCAGATCACTGGCTTACAAAAATATATTCACAGCTGCCCACTGTAGCTCTATAACACATTAAACATATAAACCGTCTCAGTCCATCACACACAGACCTTCCCTGTGTCAAAATCATCTCTTACATGGATTAAACCTGCTGCTGAAATAACGGTTCTGTCTTCACTGAAAGTCCCAGACAAGGCTCAACGTGTTTCCTGAAAACAGGTTCTACGTGGTGAAAGGAAAACAAACCCAATGCAAATCGGAAAAGGCTGTGCAGCTAAATGGTAAACCTGAGAGGCATCTCACTCCAACAGCGGCAGATCCTGAAGGCATTGCTAGAAAACCCAACGTAAACATCAATTTAAGGAGCCATCCAAACAAAATGAAAACTATGAATGAATTATTCATATTTCAGAGGTGTTCCAGGTCATCTAAATCATAATTTGTTGTCAGAACCAGTTTAAATTCAATGGATTTTGGTTTTTCTTGACTTTTAGACATTCACCGATTGAGGTTTACGAACCTAGCGGCATGCAAAAAGGCCGGAGGATTTAAAAAAAAGGACTATTCTACAATTAAAAACAATGCAGAATTACAGTCTTACAACTCTTCACCTAAACAATCGGTATGATAGGTTTGGCAGTAGATTATGGGTCCGTTTGGTGTGCAGTTTTACAATCAAAAGTTCTAGCTTTCAATGACTGCTGGCTCCTCCTCCTGCACCCTCTCATTGGTTGAGGCCAACGGGCCGGCCCACCACAGCACCAGAGCGTTGTCCTGTCGGACATCATTTGTTGGCATCACATTTCCCTCGTCTGACTCAGAGTCCGAGTCCCCGCTGTCAGACGGCCAACAGAACTTGCGCTGACCGCTGGACGAAGCCACTAATGGCATGAAAGGGTGCACACTGTAGAAATGAGAGAGTAAAAAAAGTTAGTGGGGGTAAAGTTAGCAATATTTAGTCATTTACATTTATTTATTTTGCAGATTAAAGGTGCACTATGTAATAGGGGTGTAACAATATATCGTGTCACAATATATCGTAATACAAAAATACAACAATATGTGGATAGTGACAATATGTATTGTGTATAGTTCACCCAAAATAACATTTCTGTTTGAGGAAAACATTCACGTTTTCAGTGTCAGTACTACATTAAACTACTATATATATATATATATATATATATAAAATGTTGAATATAATGTATAATAATGCAATGGGGGAATATTTGTGGGTCCTGATAATGCCAAATGTCTGATGTTACCAGTAAAACGTGTCCTACATTATTTTAAATATATCTAGTCAGTGAAAGAGTGAAAGCAAATTCGTCTAAAATAATTCTGTATTTTCGGCTTCAGAATCATGAATATTTTTATTCTGGTGTCTCTATTGTCCTGTGCATTGGGTTTCCAGGACCAAGTCCAAGCCTATTCATTTACACCCACAATGTAATATTAAATTTAGCATTTTAATCAACAGTTCATTTGCTGTTAACCTTTTACCATATGTCTTGGAGTATCGCAATAATATCGTATCGTGAGTATAGTATCGTGATATGTATCGAATAGATGTATCCTTCGCTGCCTTTGATATCCCACAATCCTATGCTTTCCAATCTGTGAGAGTTGAGCAATAAAATAAAGATGGCACCTGAAAGGTGTGTTTGCTGGTCAGTTTGTGTGTAAATGTAAGTTTTTGATAAACATTTTCCACTTCTGATGTAATTTCTAGGGAGAAATTACTATTGTAGTAATTAAATATTCACCAGAGCTCGCTCTATTTAGCTGTAGATCATTAAACTGTTACTCTGCCACAGAAGTCTGTCCGAAATCAGTTTCGTGAGGAACCTTCGTGCGCAAACACTGCCTGCAAAGTCACGGCCTATAAGGCAGCAAGGAAATAAGTCACTGTCTGAGTTTTCAGATGCAGCCGGGTTATTTTAGCGGTCAGCAACTTTCCTATAGCGGTCGCCGCGCTGACTCTGAGCCTGAATGGTTTCGTGAACCTAGACAGACCAGCGCTTACACTGCAGATAAATAGCTGCGATGCCAAAAAGCACTCGCTGTTTATCATTCATCTTTGATATTAAGCATTTTATGTCCTGAATCCATTTATGAGTCTTTTCCTTTAAAAAGTCATTCTTCAATAAGGGGCAGATCTTGAAAAATGTATTTTTTTAAAAACACATACATGCACACATTAGATATATTAGAGTAAGTAAGATTTTTTTTTTAATACGTATATTAATAGTTTGAAAATGTATACTTTTATTTAGAAATATCCATTAAATTGATCAAAAGTGACTCTTACATTGTTACAAAAAAAAAAAAATCTATTTAAAATAAAAGTCATTCTTTATATTCAACTTTCTTTTTTGGCAAAGAATCCTGAAAAAAAATATCTCGGTTTCCAAAAAAATATTAAACAACTGTTTTCAACATTGGTAATAATAAGAGATGTTTTTTGAGCAGCAAATCAGCATATTATAATAATTTCTTCAGGATCATGTGACTGGAATAATGATGCTGAAAATTCAGCTTTCAGAGGAATAAATTACATTTTAAAATACATTCAAATAGAAAACAATATTTTTAAACTGCAATATTATTTCACACTATTACTGTTTTAATTGTATTTTTGATTAAATAAATGCAGCCTTGCTGAGCATAAGAGACTTCTTTCGAAAACCATACTGACCCCAAACTTCTAAGTTCTTAAGAAAAAGTGCAAATTATAGTTCTGGCACAAATTTAACCTTCGAGTACTCTTAAAATGAGGAAAATGAAAGAGGCACAATAAAAAGATAAAGAAATCACAATCTATCCATTAAAGCGAAGATTTATAAGGCATTATTTCTTTGAGGTTTACATTTTTGTCAAATTTAAAGTCATTGTCATGCATTTTCTACTTGTACCTGATGCCATTGACACAATCTGTGTGCGCCTGATACTGCAGCATTGGCTGTAGTGTCTCCTCATTCCCATCAGGTGGCGCTGTGAGGGTGTCCCACACTGACACCACACCATCGGTGTCCCCACTCAGCAGATATCGTCCAGATCTAATTCAGACACACAAATATCAACATAACATGAGCAGGGCCAATTACAATGGTTGAGTTTTTAGGCAAGTTGTAAATCTTGATCTTACTGGTCCATGTCAAAGTAGATACGCTGGTTGGTATTGACGTTCCTGTGCATGGAGAACAGAACCTGTCCTGGATCTCTCACGTCCCAGCACAGGATCTCTGAGTCCTAAAAGGCAGTGACACACAGTATTAGCAAGACAATTCAAAACATACACGCAAATAGCAGTGCTTCTGATTGGCTGATGCATCTGACAGCCCACTGACCTTGCGGCCGCCCGTGTACAGGTGATAGCCGTTGGGTGAGAACAGCAGGTGTGTAAGGCCTCCGTGGTGTCGAGTGGGCAGAAGAGCCAGCAGAGATCCATCCTCACAAGAGTAAAGGCCGGTCGAACGAGAATACGACCCTAAGGCGTACATGGACTGGCACGGACTGAAGGCAATACAGGAGATAATGCCAGTCTGACCCTGTTTCTTCACTTGAAAGATGAGGGATGTATGAAATGAGCGGAAAGAAAAACAGGAACAAAAGTTATTTTGCATTTTTGTTTTTTGTATTAGAGAACGAAAAAGATTCATGGAGTAAATGAGAAAATACAGAGGGGCGTTTCCCAAACAAGCCCAGATGAGAAAGAACTTGTTATTGAAGGGATAGTTTACCCAGAAATGTAAATTCTGTCATTAATTACTCGCCCTCATGTCGTTCAACACCCGTAAGACTTTCGTTCATCTTCAGAACAGAAATTAAGATATTTGTAATGAAATCTGAGAGCTTTCTGTCCCTCCATTGACAGCTACACAACTGACACTTTGACGCTTCAAAAAGATCATAAAGAGATCGTAAAACTAATCCATATGAATTGAGCGGTTTAGCCCAAATTTTCTGAAGAGACACAATCGCTTTATATGATGATTTAATTTAGGCTTTTATTCACATACTGTAAAAACATTGATCAACTAACATAAAAGAAGCTCAACTGAACTTGTGTCAAAGTGGTAGTTGCGTAGCTGTTAATGGAGGGACAGAAATCTCTCAGATTTAATCAAAAAGATCTTCATTTGTGTTCTGAAGATGAACGAAAGTCTTACGGGTTTGGAACAGCATGAGGGCGAGAAATTAATGACAGCATTTAAATTTTTGGGTGAACTGTCCCTTTAAGGGGTCTAACGAGAAGCTGAATTTACTCAAACAACAAACAACATTGCAACTTTACGCATAAATAAGAATTAATTTGATGTGCCGTCACAGGTGTACACTTCTGTTCAAAAGTTTGGGGTCTGTAAGATTTTTTTTTTTTTGTCTCGTATGCTCAAAAAAATACAAACATTTTTTAAATAGCAAGTTACAATTAAAGTATTTAAAATAACTGTTGTCATGTATTCCTGTGATCAAAGCTGAATTTTCAGCATCATTACTCCAGTCTTCAGTGTCACATGATCATTCAGAAATCACTCTTATATGCTGATTTGCTGCTCAAGAAACATTTCTCATTATCATCAATGTTGAAAACAGTTGTGCCGATAAATATTTTGATGGAAAAAGTATGATGCAATTTTTCAGGATTCTTTGATGAATAGAAAGTTCAAAAGAACAAAATTGAATATATTTCAACATAAGAAATATTTTGTAACACTATAAATGTCCTTGAAGAATAACTTTATTTTTTTACCTTTTTTTTATTTGACCCCAAACTATTGAAGAAGTAGTGTACGTATATCAGCTACTTCACAACGACTTTGTATGTGGCTCATCCAATCAGAGTATAAAGATGGAACTATATTATCCATTTTACTATAATATAACAATATGATAGGCCTGCATATTTCTAACACTCATCAGTTTGAACAAAGACCTTTTGTGTTACATCCAGACCAATAATTACAATAGCAGTGTTGAACCAACGTGAATGAGTCAGACACCACAAACATGCTAAGATAATTATATCCACAGCCACTGTCTAGATCAGAGCCATGCAAGCCATGTCAGCTTAATCAAGCCAAATATGTGTTTCCCGCCATGAATGCGTTTGGAATGAATCCACCCAAACAAACAAAAAGAAATTAAATGGGATTACAGGCATTCCACACCCATGCAACCAGACAGCCGTCTTGATGACCCCGATTAAAAACCGTTTGAAGAGTGAGAGTGATTGATGAAGTGGTTATTTCTCTACAAGAGGGACCCTCACCCATGGTGGGCCTTTCCTCGCAGTCTCTCCCAGGACGCTCGGTGTGGAAGACCCGGACGATTTTATCAAAGCCGCAGTAGAGCTGAGAGCCGTCGGGAGAGAAACACAGGGAATGGGCCGCGGTCAGCTCATCCAGGTGGTTGTAGGGTCGAAAAGATGCACGGAGGTCCCCGTAGAACGCGTCCCATATGTGGACTGGGTTGTCCCGGCTACTGCTGGCAATGCTGAAGGGGCAAGCAGCAAAAAGTGGGAAACTGAAATACACTGCATGTTACAGAAATATACTGCAAAAGATCTAAAAACTTTTTTTTAAAACTACAAGAGAATGCAACATCAGACTTAGTAATCAGTCTGGCTTTCATCTAAACCGGCAACACAAAAGACCCATTCACAATAGAGAATCTAACAAATTAAGAGCTAAGACAATTTGAAGTGAAAGATGACGACTACCGCTAGATGAAAGAAATTAGGCATATGAGTACGTGCCCTCCAAAGGATTGGAAAATCCCTAGGCAATCCCTTGGCATTGATAGGGGACAGTACAAACTATATATATATATAAATATATATATACTAAAACATTTTATTACATAAATTAAGGATTTCAGAACATTGAAAAAAAAATACTAGAGCTTTTTATAAACCATCTCTGCACTTTGGGATGTTCATGGCAAAACAAGGCAAGATATTGCATGGAAACTTGGTCAGGTTGGGATTAAATGCATGAATACTCTCATGAATATGAGTGAACGCTATGATTTTACTGTAAAACTGCTAAATTGTCAGATTGTTTTTCACCAAATTCAATTGAAGCACTTGGAAAATTATCAGCGAGTCATATTATATTTTGATATTTTGATCACGCTTTTAAGGTGCGGACATCTCTGCCATTGCTCAGTGAAAGTTCAGACGAAATCCAGTTATTGTAATAGGAATCCGATGGGGAGTTTCAGTATGAGGGCAAAAAAGTTTCCCACACAGGTTTCACACATGAGAAATCAAATGTGCCTTCGTCTTTTGACATATAAGAGTACTTTGTACCATTAAAAAATCCTGCAAGTTTCAGAGCTTAAAGGTAGGCTAGCAATAGCAAGCTAGCTTTGAAAGCATGAGATCCCACCCTCCCTTCAAAGCGTCTCCAAAGCCACGCCTCCTTCAAAACACATGAACTCACACAGAAGAGACGGCAAAGCATCAGAGACAACGTTAAACTACCTCATGTCTAAAAGTACATAATATTACAATAATAATGAACGTAAACAACTTACAGAGCTCTGACTTGTACCACCTGACTGCTGCAGATTCATTTCGCCGTTAATAGTGTTGACATAGAAACGCATAAATCTGAGTCTGAGGACGTGAACAGCTCCGGGTAGAACTTCACGGGTTGCCATCTCGTCATTACGATTATGACATGCTGTGAACGCAGCATAAGCTCATTGTTTCGGTTCAGGAGGAACTGTAAAAGTTCTGTTTCGATTGTGGTGCTCAGTGACTGACGTCTGTCTACAACTCTGCAAAGTCTCATGAAACATGCTGATGAAATTCCAGTAATCGATCACAAAATCATGGATAATTTTCCTTAGGGGTGGTGAACAGTCTTACAAAAGCAAGAGCTTACAAAAGCTAAAGTAAACACTACATCAATACTGTAATGTTAGTTAGCAGGCTAGCGGAGGCAAAGCTTTGCCCTTCGTTTACATCATAGCAACTACACACAACTTATAATTGGAACTGTTAATAGAAAACACAACTGCAAATAATAAGACATACTAAGAAGTTGTGATCCATAAACAACAGATTGTCCCGACAAAATGGGAACAGCTACGTCTCTCAGGAGAAGCTTTTGTGCATATAGCCTGCATCGTACTCTGTCTGCTTTTCTCCGTTAAATGTGCAGCGCACAGACAAACGTTGAGATAATCTTCAGGAACAGTGTTAAAAATAAATTTTAACCTCTCTAAGTTCGTCAGCCTTAGGACAAACTTTTTCCGGGTGGAAAAAACAGCGACGACACCCTTCATCTTCTCTGGCGCAGCTTAACCAGGCCTCGCCAACTTTTTAGCATATTCAGTGGGCGGAGATTATTTAAATGAGGACCATTATGACTTCATAAGATCCGGAAAAATCGTGATGTAGCCCAAACGAGCCGTTCACTGAAGAGTCATTACAGACTAACATAGTTCTTGAAAAGTGGATTCTGCTAAATTATATATCTCCCTTTGAAGTGGACTTTGAGCTTTGTAACCTTGCCTTTGTAAAAACCTTGGTAAAATACTATTTGCACTGTATTTTATTTCCTTTTTATTCTAAACTGTTTTAATTATTCTTATTTCTTTTGATTATTTTAATTACTTCTATGTAAAGCACTTTGAATTATGTTTACTTCAATGGCGCCGATGTATGGCGACATGCTTACGAGCCTCTCTCACGCCGCGCTTAGTGTTAGTTTTAACCTTACTTATTAGTTTGATAATACAGCCTACGTCCTCCCTTATCACTTATGATCGCCAGACTTTATTGGACATCGGACAACATCTATGATACCTGTGGATATTATCAAAATATCAGAAACCTGGCGCACTGGATATCGAAGGCGATATGGGCGGAAGAGAGGAAGACGCGGGGGACTGCTGGTGAGGCTACGCGGCCTCCAATACCAAGCATGCTGCTGGCAAACATGCAACTTGCCTCTGTTTTCACTGACATTTTTAACCTGTCATTCTCTCTTTGTGTGGTTCCAAATTGTTTAAAAAAAAAAAATCAATCATAATTCCTGTGCCTAAGAAAACGACTGCCACCTGTATGAATGATTTTAGACTTGTAGCCTTGACTTCTGTGATTATGAAGTGTTTTGAACAGCTCGTGAATACATCAACAACAACATACTTGTCTCCACTGATCCGCTACAATTTGCATACAGATCAAACAGAGCTGTGGATGATGCTGTATCCTTGGCTTTACATACTGTGCTCCAACATCTAGAGGGCAGGGATACGCATGTCAGGATGCTGTTTGTTGATTATAGCAGTGCCTTCAATACTATCAGACCGTCTATTTTAATACCCAAGCTGTTAGACCTGGGCCTCCGCAATACCATCTGCAGCTGGATACAGGACTTTCTAACAGGCCGGCCCCAGACAGTTAGAGCTGGTACTACATACTCAGCCTCTATAGTGTTAACACCGGAGCACCTCAAGGCTGCTGTCTCGGTCCTCTATTATATAGCCTGTATACCTATGACTGTATTGCAAAACATCCCACTTATAGTATTGTGAAATTTGCTGGCGATACTACCGTGGTAGGACTCATTGACAGCAATAACGAAACGGCCTATAGGGATGAGGTGAGTAATTTGATCATGTGGTGCCGCAGAAACAATCTGTCCCTCACTGTGGGGAAAACCAAGGAGGTCATCATGGATTCAGAAGGAACAAACCCACACATACACCTGTCTATATTAACAAGTCTCCAGTTGAAATTGTCAACACCTTAAGTTCTTAGGCATCCACGACTCCCTCTTATGGTCCTTCCATATCAGCTGTGCCATTAAGAAAGCACATCAGAGGCTTTATTTCTTGAGGTGTCTCAAGAAATATGGCATGTCCCTTAACATTCTACATAACTTTTACCGCTGTACAATTGAGAGTATACTGACAGGTAACATTGCAGTGTGGTTTGGCAGGGCTACTTCATGTGATCTTAATCTTCTGACAAAGGTGGTCAAAACTGCATCTAAAATGATTGGGGTTCCACTTGAACCGCTCCAAAACATTTACTGGAAACGCAGCACTAAGAAGGCACTAGGTCATTCTAGTCATCCTGCACATAATCTCTTCTCCCACCTTCCATCGGGGAGACGTTTGCAGAGCATCCCCACGCGCACATCACGTTTCAGGGATAGTTTTTACCCTCAGGTAATAAGGCTACTGAATGATAGTACAACAGGAAGAAGGGTTGAGGTTTGAGCGTAGTTACTATGTTTACTGTGCTTGGATATTTTAATGTTATTATAATTGTTATTTATTGACTGGTGCTGAGAGAGTGCCAAGGCACATTGTATTTCATTGCTGTGGTACTCTGTACTAATATGCATATGACAAACTTGAACTGAACTGAATTACCATTTAGTCCAGTCATTTTATGAAAAAAGGTTGAACAAATTGCAACAGAAGCAAACTCAACTGATTTTGTATCCTAATTATTTCCTGAGTATGGGGTAAAAAAGCCCCGAAGAATCCCATTAGGGGAAAGTTTTGAAAAAGACCCAAATATAGCCTATACATACGCCTATTCATTATTTCTCTTACGTGAATAGGGTAAATTTTTTAACCTTTAGATATCACCATGAAAATTACTGAGTTGATTACTTACATCAAGACAAACAAAAAATGTATTACAAGTTTTTTTAAAATTGTTTGTTAACATGGACAAATGGTGCATAATCTAATTATGTATGTGCTAATTTGCATAAATACCACAACAGGTCTAAACATTGGGTATAGCCAGGGGAAAATGTCTTGTTGAATCTTGTTGACATATAACAGTAAAATACTTAATGTCAAGGTCTGAATGGAACCCATTTAGGCTACCCATGAGCATTAATACATAGAGGCAGGAAAAAGTACTTTAAACCAGCCTTTATTAATTATTATTGCAGAGATGGGGTTTGGGACTGTTTCTGGGGATTCACTTTTTATTTTGCCTACCCTTTGTCTTCTCCATTCTCCTTACCCTCTTGTCTCCTGTTCTTCCCTCAGACTCGTCCCCCGGAAACAGTCCCACGGACCCAGCCCCAAACCCCATCTCTTAAAAATGAATAAAGGCTGGTTTCTAAAGTACTTCTTCCTGCCTCTATGTATTAATGCTCATGGGTAGCCTAAATGGGTTCCATTCAGACCTTAACATTAAGTATTTTACTGTTATATGTCAACAAGATTCAACAAGACATTTTCCCCTGGCTATACCCAATGTTTAGATCTGTTGTGGTATTTATGCAAATTAGCACATACATAATTAGATTATGCACCATTTGTCCATGTTAACAAACAATTTCAAAAAACTTGTAATACATTTTTTGTTTGTCTTGATGCAACTAATCAACTAAGTAATTTTCATGGTGATATCTAAAGGTTACAATTTCTACCCTATTCACGTAAGAAAATGAATGCATAGGCGTATGAATAGGCTATATTTGGATCTTTTTCGAAACTTTCCCCTAATGGGATTCTTCTGGGCTTTTTTTTTCCTTACTCAGGACATATTGAGGATACAAAATCAGTTGAGTTTGCTTCTGTTGCAATTTGTTCAAGGTTGACCCCCATTTTGGCTTAAAATGACTGGACTAATTGTGTATGAAATGTGCTATATAAAATAAACTTGCCTTGCCGATCTTTTTTATGCTCAAACAACAGCAACATTACAGACTAACTAAAGTTAAAAAAGTGAAAAAGCATAATAGGACCCCTTTAAAATAAAAAATAAAAATCCATGTCATGACCCCTTTAAGCTCGTTATGCAAATTCACTGTGCAGACCAACAGAAAGTGGATTGGTTTTAAAGTGAATCGTTGAACTGTGCTTTACTATGCTATTGACAAATTAATGCCATATGGGTTTGGATTGGAATGACAAGAGTAAATGATGTCAGAATTTTTATTTTTCGGAGAACCATTCCCTTAAGTACAGATCCGACGTTCCGTCTCAACAGGAGGGCAACAGTTTAAAAGTGAATAATGAGAAACTACACCAAATGACTAGAGTCGAGATGGAGGATGTAAATGACCTGAATACTAAGCACCTCCCCTGGAGGAAACAGCCAATCATAAGTCAGAGTTAATGATCAACCCCTGTGGACCTTCAAGCAGCTCTTTAAGCCCTTGGCAGCACTCAGAACATTACGCTACACACGCCTGGAAGAGAAATACTCGAAAGCTGCTGTTTCACAGTGCTTCAGAAATACCTGTAAACAATCACTAAGACAAGATAAAAGATGACAAATTGTTACTGAACACGTCTCTGACTTCTTTAACCTCATCCTCTTCATCTTAATGATTCCTTTATGAAGTTTACAGTTTGTCCTTGACCCGCGACTTGTCGTTCCTCCCTTTTCCTTTGTCATTTTCGGTCGCTGCAGGGCGGATTCTGTAATCCCAAACAACTTTGATCAGAACCGATGCTGCGCGTGTGTGAAACAGCACATGCCACAGTTAACGAGCCCTCGTTAGCAACCTGCCGCAGTTATTCATGACGACTGCCATTGATTTGGACTGATTTCTGTTCCATTGCCTTCTGTCCAACAAAAAACATAACCATCAAAGAGAACATCATTAAACGAGAGCTGGAGCGACGGAGAACTGGAGATGAAGAACAAGAGACCGCTTACTTCCTCCCTAAACAATTCCAGCACTGCTTTCTGCAAACCCTAACACACACACACACACACACACACACACACACACACACACACACACACACATACAGACAGACAAATAGATAGATAGACAGACAGACAGACAGATAGATAGATAGATAGATAGATAGATAGATAGATAGATAGATAGATAGATAGATAGATAGATAGTTAGTTACAACAGTATTCACACACACACAAAACACACACAGACAGACAGACAGACAGACAGACAGACAGATAGATAGATAGACACACACACACACACAGACAGACAGACAGACAGACAGATAGATAGATAGATAGCTAGCTAGATAGACAGACAGAGATAGATAGATAGATAGAGAGACAGAGAGATAGATAGATAAACAGACAGACAAACCGATGAATGGATAGATACAGACAGACAGACAGAGATAGAGACACAACAGCACTCACACACAGATAGAAATATAGATAGATAGATAGATAGATAGATAGATAGATAGATAGATAGATAGATAGATAGATAGATAGATAGATAGATAGATAGATAGGACACAACAGCACTCACACACAGATAGAAAGATAGATAGATAGATAGATAGATAGAGATAGATAGATAGATAGATAGATAGATAGATAGATAGATAGATAGATACAACAACACTCACACACAGATAGATAGATAGATAGATAGATAGATAGATACTGTAGATAGATACTGTAGATAGATAGATAGATAGACAGACAGACAGATAGAGAGATAGACACAACAGTATTCACACACACACACACACACACACGCACAGACAGACAGACAGATAGACAGATAGATAGATAGATAGATAGATAGATAGATAGATAGATAGATAGATAGATAGATAGATAGATAGATAGATAGATACTGTAGATAGATAGATAGACAGACAGATAGACAGACAGACAGATAGATAGATAGATAGATAGATAGATAGATAGATAGATAGATAGATAGATAGATAGACAGATAGACAGATAGATACTGTAGATAGATAGATAGATAGACAGTCAGACAGACAGACAGATACTGTAGATAGATAGATAGACAGACAGAGATAGATAGACAGACAGACAGACAGACAGACAGACAGACAGACAGACAGACAGACAGACAGACAGACAGACAGACAGATAGATAGATAGATAGATAGACAGACAGACAGACAGACAGACAGACAGACAGATAGATAGATAGATAGATACTGTAGATAGACAGACAGACAGACAGACAGACAGACAGACAGACAGATAGATAGATAGATAGATAGATAGATAGATAGATAGATAGACAGATAGATACTGTAGATAGATAGATAGACAGACAGACAGACAGACAGACAGACAGACAGACAGACAGACAGATAGATAGATAGATAGATAGATAGATAGATAGATACTGAAGATAGATAGATAGATAGACAGTCAGACAGACAGACAGACAGATAGATAGATAGATAGATAGATAGATAGATAGATAGATAGATACTGTAGATAGATAGATAGATAGACAGTCAGACAGACAGACAGATAGATAGATAGATAGATAGACAGATAGATATTTTACCACAACTTAAGGGATGTTGTTTCACACGGAGCAAAAATCTGTCACATCTTAGAGCCAGAACTAACAGTTTTATAAATAGGCACAATCAAAACCACTCACTCCCTCCAGAGGGTTTCGCAGAAAGTACAGGAAATGTGAGCAGCCACAATAAATCCAAGCCTTGAAATTTACATTCTGGGTCGAATCCAACAATCTCCACCAGAGGAGGAGACAAGGCTCATCAGCACTGATCATAACAGAGAAGAAACACAGCAACGCTGATCTGGAACAATAAGCTTAATTAAAACTCAATCTCTTTAAAGACGTGCCATGTCTCTGGAAACAATTAACTGGAGATTGTAAAAATGTGACTGTTAATCACTGAATGAAACCTGACCATTTGACCCAAATGGTCCACAAATTAGTCAAGTCCAAATGGTCAATTTCTTAAAAAAAATACAGCTTTGAAAATAGAGAGGATAGAGAACCAAAGAATGTCAATATCTAAGTCAACTTTTCCAACAGCCATGAACACATTACATTAATCTTTACTAAGTGACTATCAATGTCGTTTTTGTAAAGTGAAAAGCTCAAGAAATATTGGAAAAAGCTTCTTCTGATCCTCTTGATCTGGGGTTACAAACATTGGCATGTAGAGCATGTTTTATTTTGCTATGGGAAGCCAAACACAATTATTCTCCACAGAGCAAACCATATGCATACTGCATATCAATTTTGGCACTGCTACATGATTCTGACTTTGTCAGTTGCCCTGCTGAATGGATAATAGCGCAGTTTTTTCTGCTTTATCTGTTGCTTACTAGCTTTCAAAACAACTTTTGAGATAAATACAAAATGAACACTATTAATGAGTGTTTCAAACCGCCCAGCAAACACAGTCCTTAATATTAACAGTCCAAACACAAGCCACAATAACAGGGATTCTCAAAATGGTGTTATTAAGGGAAGATGTACTCCTAATACTCTAAACCCAAAGGGAACAGAACAACACGAAAACTAATGTTTTGTAAATCGATAAATTCAGTTCAAAAGTTTTTTTTTTCTCTCACTTTTATTCAACAACAATTGATCAAAAGTGACAGAAATATTTTAGCATTCAAATCAGTGCTGTTCTTTTAAACGGCTAAACATCAACGAATTCTGAAAAAGTTCATCAGTTTCAACAAACAATATTAAGCAGCACATCTATCGTAATATCAATAAATGTTTCTTAAGCAGCAAAATCAGCATATTAGGATGATTTCTGAAGGATCATGTGATACTGAGGACTGAAATGATGCTGAAAATTCAGATTTGCCATCACAGGAATAAATTGCATTTTAAAATATGTGACCCTGGATCACAAAACCAGTCACAAGTCGCACGGGTATATTTGTGGCAATAGCCAATAATACATTGCATGGGTCAAAATTATCGATTTTTCTTTTATGACAAAAATCATTCGGATATTAAGTAAAGATCATGTTCCATGAAGATATTCTGTAAATTTCCTACCGTAAATATATGAAACATTTATTTTTGTGAGTGAATGCAGCAATATCACAAACATAAATGTACAACTTTAAAGGCGATTTTCTCAATGTTTCAATTTTTTTGCATCCTCAGATTTTCAAATAGTATCTCGACCAAATATTGTCCTATCCTAACAAACTATATACATCAATGGAAAGCTTATTTATCCAGCTTTCAGATGATGTATAAATCTCAATTTCACAAAATTGACCCATGTGACTGGTGACAGGGTCACATATTTTAAGTTAATAATATTTCACAATATTAGTGTTTTTACTATATTTTTGATCAGATAAATGCAGCCTTGATGAACATAAGAGACTTTCAGAGACATAAAAAAAAAAACTTTTTAAAATTCCAAACAGTAGAGTATAGACACACACACACACACTATATATACACTCACAAGCATGTGTCCGGGTCCATAGAGGTCATCTTAGGGAACCAGCAGTAGTCATAGATGGTGTCTCCTTCTGCCATCTTCAGCACTGGACTCTGAGTGGACACAAACAGAAGCAACACCATTACATTGTGTACAGGATTTCCAAATAAGCAAACAAGAATGTTTATATATTTAAATGTAAAGCAAGGGTTTAGACGCAAAGCAAAAAAAAAAAAAGATCCTTTGACTCAAGGCTTTCAAAATGAAGATGCCAGTATTCATTTAAACTGTGTCATGAGCAGTGTTGGGGAAAGGTACTTTAAAAAGTAATGCATTGCAATATTGCGATACTCCCTAAAATGTAACAAACTGCATTACTTGGTAACTTTTTATGGAAAGTAATGTGTTACATTACGTTCTCTCACCTGGGATAGGCTTGCATGTTTGTTTTTTTAATAGCAAAAAAAAAAAGTTCTGTTTTTTGGCAAATGTAAAAGCCCTTTCACACCAAAAGTGAAACGAGTAAGCCTCAGGCTGAAGAAAATGCAAAACCACGCCTGTACAGTAGAGGGCGCAACTCAAACAAACCTGTCAGCTGTGCTGCCGTTCTGGATTGCAGAAGAAGAAAGTTCAACAGCA
This sequence comes from Abramis brama, assembly GCF_963993115.1. Lineage (NCBI taxonomy): Eukaryota > Metazoa > Chordata > Actinopteri > Cypriniformes > Leuciscidae > Abramis > Abramis brama. Next base: position 13,881,486 of record NC_139965.1, read on the forward strand.
ATAAAAACACAAATGTGATGTTTAACTAAAGTTTGAATTCCCCTGTTTTTATTCATTTTGATGAAAACTGAATTTGTTTCTGTGCAAGTCAGAATAAGTAAATGCCTGCTCACGTTTAGTCTAGAACTACAATATCCATCATGTTTGTTCACACACACAACGCCTCTGCACTTACTCACGATTTCTCTCAACATGGGGACACGCTGTCAGTCAATACATGTGAAAAAAAACTAACTTGTATAAATTATTTGAAAAAAGTAACTAAGATTTTGTTGTAAATTTAAAAGTAATGCATTACTAGTTACATGATAAAGTAATCTGATTACGTAACTTGAGTTACTTGTAATGCGTTACCCTCAACACTGGTCATGAGACATTCATCATTTTGAACACTGGCCAAAATCAGTTCTTCGTATTTCTACTTCTACAGGTACATGGTAAATATGAAAAGAAGATCTGGAAGAGGCTGACCATCTCAGAAAGCATGTCCCAGCGGCTGCTGTACAGCTCAGGCGGGAGGTTATACACACGAAGAACGTTATCAGCGCTGTTTGAAACAATGCAGGAACCATCTGGAGCCCTGCAGAGAGGCGTCACAAAGAAAGATCGATACTGTGGTACAGTTTACACAACACAGCCACCATTAATGAGTTGCTTTCATCAGTTATTATCACCATTTGCAGCCTCTGAGGTAATTCTCAGCGATGTGGGAGTATTCGGCCCAGGAGCCCGTCAGCATCTGAGGGTTATGACTGAAGTCGAGGACTTGACTGAGGACACGGGAAAAAGACAACGTTGAGTCGCCACCCAATGGCTAGCCAAGAATATCCCCGTCACAATAGGTTAAAGGGATGGTTCGAAGTCATTCAACCTGGGGTCCTTTGCACCATGACCTCGAGCCAAACACCCCCCAGAAGCTTTTTTTTCCCTTGGTCGAACATTATTAAAGTTAGAGCTTATTTAGAGATATCAGCCGAATGGCTTATTGCAGGCGTTAATGGATCCAAGGATGTATCCCGTAAATTACTCACTAATAATGCCCAGAATGGGACCAAACTTCTACAGTAGTACAAATAGGTTCTGTACTCATAAAACGAGGCATTGGAAAGTTTGTAAGTACATCAGGAGTTTATTTAAATAACACTTGTCGACACCACTTCAGTGATTTGGGAAAAGCCCGTAAAAGTCCTGGCAGAAAGCGATCACTGAATCAAAAATCACTGAAGTGACTTCGACGTCCGGGTTAGCGGTAGCAGGAGCCGTCAGGCAAGTGTCATTTAAATAAACTCCTGATGTACTTACAAACTTTCCAATGCCTCGTTTTATGAGTACAGAACCTATTTGTACTACTGTAGAAGTTTGGTACCATTCTGGGCATTATTAGTGGGGTAATTTACGGGATACATCCTTGGATCCATTAGCGCCTGCACTAAACCATTCGGCTGATATCTCTAAATAAGCTCTAACTTTAATAATGTTCAACCAAGGGAAAAAAAGCCTTCTGGGGGGTGTTTGGCTCGAGGTCATGGTGCAAAGATGACTTTAAATCCCTTTAAGATGACCGTATACTTACTAGTGCTGCTCAGTGGAGGTGTCTTCTGGACTCTTCTTCTCAGACTCGTCTGCTTTATCCTCCTCGGCCCGTCCGAGCGTTTCTCTGGTCTCGGCTCCGTTCTGATGCCACTCCACGTCTCCTTCAGTCTCCTCAGGTCCTACAGCACGCTCTGTTTCATCAGTGTGATGACAGGCGACTGACAGAATCAAATTAACGTTAGCTATGTTTCCATCCGAGGTTGCGAATTTAATGTGCAAAATTGTAATATCGCATAAAACATTTATAAAGCAGCGTTTCCGTCCCCTCGTGTTCAAGAGAACAAAACCGTCACTTCCTGGGAAATTGGCGCAAAATATCTGTAATAAAAATGAAAGTTGCTGTAATATTTTTCGTACATCATAAATTACTTGCATCTCAGAGCGTAAAGACGAAACGCAATAAACTTTTCAGACCAAACCAACATTTGAGATGCTGTGCGATATAATTGATTCACTGGTTAGTGCAGATATCCAATCACATTGAGGAATTTATTCAGTAAATGTGTTTCCATCTGCATGTCTTCTAATCAAATAAAAAAAATTGTCCATCTCAAATGAGCGCATGAGTTTTTGTGCACATTTTTAGAAACATAGTTTACCTATATTGCAGTACCTATAATTACAGAATTTAGGAAATGTTTTTAGCAATAATTTAAGGCAATTATCATCTATATTTTTGGTTGATCAGTTACAACAATATTATCAGATGTGTCATGTATCTGTGTTTTTTTTATTATATTAATGTATACCATTAAAACATTGGTAATTTAATTTGATTTAATTTAATAAACATGACATAAGCCAAATATTAACTAATTAATCAGTGTTTGTATATGTTTGTTAATGCTTCTGTGGCTATTTTAATGCAAAGAAATATTAGGCTAATAATTCAAGTTTTTAATTTCCACTAATAACTCATGTTAAAAGTACCAACTGAATAAAATGATCTTCTAAACACTTATGCTACAGTTGTCCATGGCTTGTTCACTACTTTAAATCTATATTAACTGTAAAAAGTGCAATTCAAATAAAAACTGACTTATGATGTTACTTGGCTATCTGTGATTAAAGGCAGTTGTACTGGACAAGTGATCAACGTTCAATGGCATTCACATGTGATGAACCATGACAAAAGTGAACCACATCTCATTTCAGATCCAAGAAAAATAACATCACATCCAGATTTATTAAAGTGAACCGAACAGTTCACTTACGGAGAGCTGCTTAACTATAAAATTGGATGCATATGAAAGACTAAAGGACAATATCCGTGTAATTACTTAAAGATGTCAGTAAGAGAACCACATATGGAGTTTATATCAGCACATATTAAGACATCAGAAGGGCATACTGACATTGCGCCAAACAGGATACTGTAAATCAGAAGCTTTGAAGTGCTTGTAAAAATGGCCTTACCTTCCTCTAGGGTCCCGGCAGCACCTGGGCTCCCACGTGTCTCCTCTGAGGGCATCACCGGCTCCGGTGTCAGGAGTAAATCAAGACCCACATCGTCCTGCTCCAGTCGAGGCTGCTTCGCTGCTGGTGGTGCTTCCTCTTCTTCTTCTTCCTCCACCCCTCGCTGAAGAAAAGCCTCGTGAGGAGGTTCTCCATCAGCCTCTGTGTCCTGTCCTGCACCACCATCACTGCTTTGACCCGCACCTGACATGCTGTCTTCAGAGGCCTGGAGAACAAGCACAGTTCATATCATTTCACTCATGGAGTTCACATACAGATTACATACAGTGGCAGCGAGAGTTACACTTATAAATAAGCTTGTACATTCAGATATCTGACTATAATAAACATGAAAAAACATTTTGTAGTACTTTGTAATATTGTAGTAAACCGTATTATATATATATATATATATATATATATATATATATATATATATATATATATATATATATATATTAGAAAACAGTAAAAGGAGATTCCCAAGAAGTCCCTGCTTGACACATGACATTTTATTCTATGAATCTCAATTATGAAACCCTTAAATACTCACTAAAACAATAGTTTCTGCTATATGCATAGCAAAGTTTCTAGAGAAACTAGCCAGCAAACACCACCTTAGGATTCCTTCACTTTTACTAATTTATTTAAATGCATAAACTATAATGAAAAGTGATGTCACATAAGGACTTCTGGTAATCTCCAGTTACGGTTTATAATTTTTATATTTAAAATGAACTCTGTACTGATGAATCATTATAATAAACAGCAAATGTAATATGTTATTGTAAAGATACACGTATTGTATTATTGACTCACTCACTATCTCTCTCTCTCTCTCAATATACATGATCATAATATATAGTGTAATTTCAATATGTATATAGGCAATTTTGCCTACAAGAAACATAACTGCTCAACTACATGTACTGTTCTGATATTTCTAATAAACATACTTTATTATATATATGGTGACAGCTGTAAGTTAAAGGGTTTTTACGGTTACATTCTTAAAATGATGAACATCTTTCAGAGTATAACAGCATTTTGACTCGTCCAGCCAAAGAGTGTCACTCTACCTGTTGTTTCTTTAATTCGTGTCAGGCGTATCTTGTGCTCTGGATCTTACAAATCCGACCAACTTCCTCAGTGTACTTGTATTACTGAGTTCAGATGACAGTTTCAGAGCATCTCTTCTATAAACACACTGTGTTGAACCTAGTAAACAGGAACTCACGCGTCGTGTTTGTAATCACAGGGCGCCGCCATGTTTGCACTGTGTGTGTATGCGCTGCCAGGTCACCTGACTCTCGCGAGATTTGCGTCATACCCCGTTACAGGTTTTTACCAGAGCCATAGAGAGAAACAGTTTTACAACGGAGGTCTATGGGAGTGTCGCAACTCTTTCTCTCTATGGCTCTGGTTTTTACCAGAGACTGTGGCTGAATCCGAAATCGCCCCCTATACCCTCAAATAGGGCGTTATTTGAGGGGACAGCCATTTGTAGTGGTGTACGAAACCATAGTGTACGTTATTGAGTGCACTTATTCAATCCCACACTGCACTGCAATAACAAGTACACTTAACGGCTTTCCGAATTCGCTCACTCGTTTTCATTCACTCCTTCAAGTGAACAGTATTAGTGGACTAACGTAGGGAATAGTGAATGAGGGTTTAGGGGATGATTTCGGATTCAGCCTGTGTTTTCAATATAAATCGTATACATTTAACGTATGCATTAAGGCAGAATTTACTTTTAAATCCATTTAATACTTTACAGAAAACCACAAACGGATTGTCTTACGTTGTTTGTGTGGTGCTAAGCGTTTATCATACATTTCTATTTTAATATATATTTTTACCAGTAGGCTATTTCAGTTAATCTGGTCTTCATTAAATGTTTTGAAAATAGAAATTTAAAGTTTAAAAAAATAAATAAATCTTGCATGTTCACTCTAATGAGATGTAGACTTCAGTCATCATATTAGTAGATTTATCAAATCAGTTTTACATAAAGTAGGGCAATAAGTCAAGTATATTTTTTGTATAGCGCTTTTCACAATACAGATTGTATCAAAGCAGCTTCACAGTATTAAAATAAAATAAGTGTATTGTGATTGTCAAAATCGGTAACTAAACAGAATTTCATTAAGTTTAAGGACAACATGTTACATTGTTTACATGGTACAATGACTGGTAGGCTACTCTTTTTATAAGTGCTTAACACAAATTTCATGATTTCAATTCATAAGCTTGCAATTAGATTCCTGTCTCGATTCAATATCTATTCATCCTGATAAATACCAGGTAGGCTACAGCTACATGTTCATTTTTCCAAGGGTGCATCCAAAATCACAAACTTCCCTACTATATAGTAAAGTGAAAAGATTACATTCATACTACACACATTTATAATACATAGAACGTATTTTAGCTGTCGTGAAGTTATTACTTATTCAAAATAAGTACCTACTCAAGAGAGTATATGCGATTTCAGACGCAGCCCAACTGTTGAATACTTGATTTCTCGGGAAGGAGCCTTCGAATTGAGACGGCCTCCGTCGCTCCAAGGTGATGCAATCGGCCTTCGAAGGATGCAGCCTCTGAATTGGGACGCAGCAATAAAGTCACCTTATTGGAGAGAAATGACACATGACACCCTTTTCTTGTGTCAAATGCTAAATAGTGAGAAAAGCAAAGTCCACACAAGTGCTTCATTCTGAAGTATTTATTAATTTTCTTCAAACAAACCAGAAACCCCAAAAACTATTCACATGATGAATATTCAAACATTGTCAAAATGGTTTTTTTATGACCTTTTTTTAAATGGTTGTATCTCTGGAAATTTCAAGACATCCAACTCGTGTGTGTGGCGTGCAAGCTAGAGACGTACACGATCTCATTTTGAATGCTGATTTCGAATCAGCCATCGCCGCTGTTGTTCGGTTGATCACTTTAAGATGAACACACGACTCTGTGACAAGCGTCAATACAGTACTGTTGCTTTTCACACACTGAATCAATAGATATGACAAACATGTATTTTTTTTAATCATCATTAGAATTTTAAAACCTATTTTTGCATGCCAGTAAAGACATTAGGCACACAATTAATCATCTTCTTTGTGTTTCTGAACACCAATTTCTCTTCTGAAATCAACGATGAAAAGGCATTTTTATGTTCATTCAGTCGACACAATTCTGACCTGGAAACAGTTTTTCCCGCTCATATTGAAAATGCAAAGCAAAAACTGTTCCGACGTCAGAAAAACTCGCCCAGTTACACCAAAAAAGTAATCAATTACACATCTTTTGCGGGGATCACTTGTAATGTTATATAAATCAATTCACAGGTTCATAAACAATGTTTCATGGGTTCCTTAAATAAAATCACACGCTATTATGTCACAGAGCTAGTCTCACTTTTTTTTGTTTTACGCATCTTAAGTGTGCCTTAATAGGCAGAACTGAACTGTTAAGGCATGTCATAAAAGAGAGGAAGAAAAAAAAAAAAAAAAAAAAAAATCAAACAAATCTGAAAACCCAACAGAGAATGGGAAAAGGGTTAAGGTTATATACATTATTTACATGGCAGCCAGACTGAAGTGTAGTGGGACTGTGTTAAGCCATGTCAGCGAGTGTGTGTACTTGATAATTCATTTCTGAATGTGTGTGTGTGTGTGTATTTCAGTTATTATTCATGTGTGTGCTGTGTTTGTAAAGTTAACTCTGGCTGCACTCGAGCAGAACTATTCTGTGCAGGTTCGAGATCTCATAGTTCAGCTGTTCCAGCATTCACAGTTCACTCCCTCCTCCTAGCAAGGAAACACGTTCCTCTTAGTAGTCCGAATATGGTGCCATGAGTCCATCAGTCCTCCTCTTCCTCCAGGGTTCTTCCTCATTGACATGCAGGCATGATTACATGTGCTGTTGGGAATCTCCGTCTCTTGGGATCTTCCTCTGAAGGCTGAGGACAGGAGATGGAGATGAAGACGAAGACAAAGCAGTGAGAGCCTCTATCTCCATCTGAAGATCTGGAACAGCAAAGATCTAATCAAGGCAGAGAAAAAAAAAAGGAAGAAAAAAAAAAGGAAGAAAAATATTTTTGAGAAAATAAAAGAGTAGATCTAATAATATATTTTAAAGGTTGTGTTCACACGTAGTCCGGTTTAAGCATTTAGTCCTGCTCCGCTTAGGGTTCACATTGGCATTTTAACAACGAACCTAAAGGAATAGGGATATGTTCACATTCACAACCTGATTGGTCGCCTTTTATTACGTATATTTCGCGACTGAACATCCAGATCAATGCTGTGTGCTGTGGATAAATGCGCTTGTTGTGTGTGCGTAGCCTAAATATGATGGTATTTTGACCAGCTGAGAACTCGTGAAGAGTTTATATAATATGTGAAGCAGTCAAAACAGCGGCAGGAATCCCTCCGTCACACACACACACACACACACACACACACATCTTTGTGGGGACTCTCCATAGACGTAATGGTTTTTATACAGTACAAACTGTATATTCTGTCCCCTTACACTAACCCTACCCCTAAACCTACCCATCACAGAAAACTTTCTGCATTTTTACATTTTCAAAAAAATATCATTTAGTATGTTTATTAACCCATTTCCCTCATGGGGACCGCTGGCTGGTCCCCACAATGGAGGTGATCTCAGGTTTTACTATCCTTGTGGGGCCATTTGGTTCCCACAATGTAATATAAACAAAAACACACACACACACACACACGGGGTTCTGATGCCTGTACCGAACTGTGATGGGCTACATCGCGTCTATAATGAGAAAAAACAGCTGTGCTTGAGCATTCTGTTCTTTTAGGGTCGCATCCTGTGACATTACGTCCTGTTTTTGGTTTGTTTATGTGTCTTTGGTCCGTGTTGCGTTCATATTTCAGTCCAACCGCACCAGAGTTCGTTTGAAAGCGGACTGAGACTCATCTTTTCAGCGTCTCGCTCCGCTTGTTTGGTGCACCAGGGTTCAGATATCAGCGTTCACACTTATTCAAATGAACCGCACTAACAGAGCAATCGCACCAGGGTTCGTTTTAATCCAACCAAACATGACAAGTGTGAACACACACTAAGACAATATGAGTGCCCATGTAAAAGCCCTCACACCCCTGATATCAGTGTGTTGTGAGTGGTTGCCATTCCACAGTGCTTCTCAACCAGGGTCCCGGGGCCCACTAGGGGCCATCAGTAAATGCCCTCAAGATGGCTTAAAGATCCCCTGTGGTCAAAATCAAGTTTTTAATGTTGTTTATATGTCTATGTGGTGTTTTTAATATGCTTTAGGACTAACCATGTGCAAATTTATCAGTCAACCCCATTGTGGAGTATTTTCTCCTAAAAACTGCAGTGGAGAGTCTCAAAAACACGGTTTCCTACCATCACAAACATGTGACTAATCCAGTCAACGTGCGGTGCGGGGCTTTTCTCCAATGACTTTCTATGATGTTGAAAGCTTTTCTAAGGATACTGATTTTCAAAAGGCAGCTGTCTGACTCTGGGGATGGCGAACGGGAACATGGTTTGTGAAACACATTATCAGCTGTTTGATAACAGTCAAGCAAAGGCTAATCATATCAATTACCGTAATGTGTCTGACGTAGAGAGCAATACATAAAACACATTACCATTCTGATACATCGACTTGTAGACGAGCCAGTATAATTCACTCTTCCTGTGTTCAAACATTCACTGATGCTCCAGAAGGAAAAATGATGCATTAAAAGCTGGGGGGTGAAAACTTTTGAACAAGATGAAGATGTCAGTTTTTCTTGTGTTATCATATTCTTTCATTTCGTACTGTCCTTCGGAAGCAACAGAAGATACTTACATGTTTCCCGGAAGACAAAATACGAACAGTTTACTTTGATTCAAAAAGGTTTCACCCACCAGCTCTTAATGCATTGCGTTTCAATCCTTCTGGAGCATCAGTGAATGTTTGAACCTTTTTTTAATATATGTAAACATTTTTTATGTAAAATATCTTACTTAGGACCGTACTAAATAAAACAAATGACATGCATTTTGTATAATAATTAACATTTAGCAGATTCTGCAAGGTGTATGTTTGACCTCGACTGTATATACAGTGGTGGCCAAAATTATTATAACGGTAAGATTTTTTTAATGTTTTAAAAGAAGTCTCGTCTGCTCACCAAGGCTTCATTTATTTGATCCAAAATACAGCAAATACAGTAATATTGTGAAATATTTTTACAATTTAAAATAACTGTTTTCTATTTAAATATATATTAAAATGCAATTTATTTCTGTGTTGGTAAAGCTGAATTTTCAGCATCATTACTCCAGTCTTCAGTGTCACATGATCCTTCAGAAATCATTCTAATATGATGATTTGATGCTCAAGAAACATTTATTATTATTATCAATGTTGAAAACAGTTGTGTACAATTTCTTTTCAGGATTCTTTGATGAATAGAAAGTTCATTGTTTTTTGTTTTTTTGGAAAGAAATTAAAGAAATGTATAATTTTATTCAGCAAGGATGCATTACATTGATCAAAAGTGACAGTATAGACATTTATTATATTGCAAAAGCTGTCCACATAACTGTCTCCAACATTGATAATAATAATAAATCTTTCTTGAGCAGCAAATCGGCATATTTGGATAATTTCTGATGGATCATGTGACACTAAAGACTGGAGTAATGATGCTGAAAGTTCAGCTTTACCATCACAGGAATAAATTACATTTTAAAATATATTCAAATAAAAATAAATATTTTAAATTGTAAAAATATTTCACAATATTACTGTATTTGGATCAAAGAAATGAAGCCTTGGTGAGCAGAAGAGACTTCTTTTAAAACATTAAAACATTTTTACCGTTCTAATAATTTTGGCCAACACTGTGTAATATTAATTATGTATGTATATATGTATATGTATTGTATATATATATATATAAAGTTTATATTATATAAAACATTTACAGTATAATATATCAAAAAAGCTGTGAACCTTGTATTTAAAAAATGTTGAGAACCAATGTTTTAGCATTTTTTTTGTTTTGCTAGGAGGATGCTCCGGGCATTGTCAAGTCATCACTAGTTGAACACACCTTTATCCCAAAGTACAGTAGCAGAAAAAAAGTTAATAAATCAGTGAATAAACATAACCAAAACAAACATAAATAGTATTCTTACCAAACTAATGGTCTTGCGGTGCCGTAACCACTTCAAGCCAAAGGTGAACTTCAGCCATGCAGTCAGCAGGTGGTGGTAGAGCTGATGGAGCTTATTAGTTATTGATCTCCAATACAATACAATACAAAAAAAAAAAAAAAAAACTGTCCTCCAGTCTTTAAAAAGCCTTTTTCAGTCATCAATGAAATATTTAATTCCAGTCCACAAAAAAACAAAAAACAAAAAAAAAACCGTTGGCTAGCACCCTGGACCAAGCAGTTTAATCCTTTTTACATAACGGAGAACACGGCTGAGTAAATACGCTCTGAATCTCCACATTGTAACCAAGTTTGGAGACTGTTCGTATAGTCTTAAATATCAACATTGTTCAGTGAAAATCCTGTCCCAATGTGTCTGGAACTTCCCTTATCCTTCTACGGTAAAGCTTGTGTGGTGCGTCCTCAAAAAGCCTGAGAAACAACCACCATAAGGAGAACGAGTCTCATGCTAGGGCGTCAAAAGCTCCCGAAGCGCCCCGTCTGCTGACAGAGAGAGGACATCTCGCGTCCTCCGCCTGTGCTCTCCAAGCCCAAGTGAAAGTTCCTCACAGTTTTGAGCAAATGAAAAGTGCATAGGGAGGGTATCAGGGCAGTGCTAGTCCCTTTGTCATCTTTATGAAGACGATGGCCATGACACCCCATCCACCCTTAGATGGGCGGTGGGTGAGGGGGGAGAGAAATACAAAAACTATAAGCACTGTCCAAGGAATTATCTGGCAGATCTGAGGTCAAACATATGTTCTTGTTGTTGTTGTTCTCAATCAACATCCATCACGGATATGTCCGTCCAATATAATCCACAAGATGATTGGGGAAAGGGGGGAAAAGTGTTAAAGCATTCAATATATGCATCTCAAAGTACCAAGAGGTCATCTGTGCTGTATGATTTTTGCCTTCTTTTCTAGGTACGTGAAGCATTTCTTCTGCCTTGATGATCATTATCGATTTCATTACAAAGAGAGATTAGTAAACAAAAAGAACATAAGAAGTCCAGTAAACAAAATATGGTCGCCTTTATGATTCTAGAAAAAAAAAAAAAAAAAAAAAAAACACACACCGTCCATAAGATTAAAGGTACATGAAGAAATCTTTGATGTAATTCCATAACTTGTGTTCCAGCAATCAAAGTTTGTTTCAGTCAGCGAGTTATATAGGCTGCGTTCATATCCACATGCAAAGGAAGGGGTCTTGACGTCATGCCATTGAAGTCCCCTTCCGACAAAAGCGATTCTCGACTGCAGAATCGCATGTTCAATCACCACAAAAATGAAGAGGAAAAAAAAAGCACCCACAAATGTCTGTGCGGTTTGTAAACAACCAAAACTCCAGTATGGAATAGAATATCTTTTTAAGTTCTCATTTTCATAGTCAAGAGTCTGTATGAACAGGATTGTAGAGGCAGTGTGTTTTTGCGGTAGCCGTCGTGAACGTATTTCCATCAAGAACTCTCGACGGACACAAAGAAACGATTTTCAATTTCGCTCCTCTTGATGTCCTGCTGATTACGCTTTAATATCCTGTGTTGAGCAACTCCATCTACACCGTTACATATTTGGAATACATTCAACTTGTTTGTTTGTTTTTTTTTAAGAAGGAAAGAAAAAAAGTACACAAATGCACTTCACATGGTGGCAACTTAAAAAAAAAAAAAATCCAAGGAAAATTTTCAAAATGAACAAAAAAGTAGCAGCCCCAAGTGCTCTTCCTTGTAGTCCAATACTTTGTTTATATCCATAGATTCATATATAATCATATATAACATTAAAACAAAAAAAATAAATCACCATCATTGTCATTGACAACAACAATGAACAAGTAACAAAATATTCAAACATTTTGTGTGCACTGCTGAGTGCACTTGCACAGTTTGTTGCGATCATTTTTTTTTTGTTTGTTTGTTTGTTTTCTTGTTTTTTTTTATAGCCAGAAATAGTCAAAACCTCAGTCACTCGTGAACAAGAGAGTGGACAGAAAGGCAATGTTAGGTCACATCCTCCAAAATATCAAACATTTCTTTCATCCAAGCATCCCCAGGCTACAACAGAACTGTACAGAGATAGGCTCTCGGTTCAAAAGCATGGGAGGCATGTGGGGGCGGAGCCTTGTGAAGCCACGCCCCTTTGCTAAAAAAATAATGTCTCAATGGCAGCAATGAAGTCTAATCATTCGCCCTTTAGTTCTTAGGCACACATGTGGGGACAGAAAACACACACACACACACACACACACACACAACGTACGTACCACAAGTAACCATTTCCTAAAAGTATACAAGATTGAATTGAGCTCAACAACAACACACAAAACTAAACGATGATGACAACTAATGACGTGTTCTTAAACCTCACAGAGGCAAAAAATGAGGCAGCGGAGGCAGGAAAGGACGTCCCTCGCGCTCCCCGCCACGAAAACTAAGAGTGCTGGTTGGCGTAAAATGGGCTAAAGCTTTTGTGTTTGAATCTAGAGGTCTTTCTTTGTTGGGGAATGAAGAGCTGGTGAAAGAGGATGTGTTGTGCCGTTGCCCCCCCTCTCTCTGTCTCGCTTTCATTCGCTCATTTATTCGCTCGCATACTGCACATTTACAAGAGGAGTAATACACACAGTTCCTCCTGCACACAAGCGATCACATTCACAACATTCATTCGGTTCATAAAATACAAAAAAAATTCACTCCGAATGACGAAATGGCCTCTTTTGATCATACGTCTAAATAAGCGATTAAAAAAAATACATTGTGCAGACTGGTATGTTTTAAACGCGCGCGCACAAACACTCATTCCGTCTCAAACAAACATGCGTGTATAGACACATACACACACCCACACAGGCACACAATCACAAAAATATTCTTCTCTATTATATCTAACACATTTTTTTTATCTTTTTAACTTGCATTTTATGTGAGTGCAAATCTTCAAGTTTTATAATCAAAGTTTTTTTTTTTATAATAGCTTTACATTTTTTAATAGAAACTTTATATATATGTATATAAAAAAATGAAACAACAGTGTTTGTCTTTAAAGAGAGGATTTTTTTTTTTCTGATAATGTCTGAACTGAAACACACAATGGTCCCCCAATCGCCACCGTTTCCTCCCAGCACAAACTCCAGTTCTGATTCAACACACACACACACACACACACACACACACAGTATATGTATGTGGTAATATTTCTGAAGCCATACCACATAAATATACAATCTTCTCGAAAAAGAAAAAAAAACAAAACTATTCAAATTACATCTTAATAAAGTGCATTAGTCTGAGTGTAAGGTGCTTAATGCTGTAAGTGCCAGAACTTTATCACCCCCCGTCCCCCATACACACATACAGACACACAAAAATAAATTCACACCTGTTCCCTTCCCTGTTGAATTACATTCTTCTATTCCCAGCGCAAACCCACCCACCCCGCCCACCCCTGAACTGATACCTTACTCCTGGCTTATCCCCAATCCCCTCCCCCTCAAAGCAGTGCACATTCGACTTGCGGAGTCTGATTAGGTGGACCCGCGGGTTTAAAGGCCTCGTGTAGCTATTGCTGTGGATTCAGTAATCCTCGACCATCTCCATCTCGTTTAGACCATACCGATCAGGGCCACCATGGAATGAGTACCCTAAAGAGAGACAGACAGACCATTCAAATACAGTAGATCAGTATACAGTAGCCAACTCTGTAGAGGTTCTCTTTAGGGGCTTTCGCACCAAACAATTTTTTTTCATATCCACTTTATTCCTACGCCCCATGACGCTTTGCACGAATTATGGGTGTAACTTCTGTTAAGCTGTAAACAATCTGTGAAAATGCTCGCTCTATGAAGTACTCACGGTAAGATATCAGCTGAATGTGTTTGATTCACTAAAAAGAACCAGTTCGTAGGAGTCATTAGTTCAGGAATCAGTTGGACTACACTGATTGTGCTACATGTGGTTTTGATTCACTAAAAAGAACGGTGTTTGGTGTTTTATGCCCCCAACGGCGCCTTCCAGGCAGCGAGGGGATGGGTAGGTTTAAGGTTGAGGGTAGGGTTAGCTGCCTCTAAGGAGCCATTGGGGGCTTAAAACACCATCGAGAAAAAAGAACCAGTACACAGGAGTCATTTGTTCAGGAATCAGTTCAACTACACTGATTGTGCTACATGTGGTTTTGATTCACTAAAAAGAACCAGTTCATAGGAGTCATTTGTTCGGGAATCAGAGAGAGAAATAAATATGTAAGGGGTACCTAAGATGCTTGGGTCAGAGTGCAGCATCATGGGCTGTTTCTTCTTCAGCTTTGCTGCCTGATCATAGACCACACCACTCTTCCCAGAATGCACTGCCTGGAACATAGACTGCAGAGTGCTGGGGTTCATTCCTCGTACAGTATCCTATTCGACAAAAAGTGCAAGGGCAAGAATGAGAGGCAAACACAGGAATTAAAAATCTGATAAATGACAAACGTGACTTGGTTCTGCCCATCATGGAAATTTAAATCACTGTCAATACAGAGTTGTACTCATACCTGCAGTGGGAAGTTGTTCATGCTAAGTCCAGCCATCTCTTTGGAGAGCTATAAGAGAAGACCAAGAATTGAATTTCAAGAAGGCAAACACTACACACACACACACACACACACACAGACTTTACATCTTCCTGTCACACACACCTGCTGCTGCTGTCTCTGGTGGTTAGCTTTCTGTTTGGCACGGCGCTCCAGGAACTGTCTGGCGAACTCTTTGGCTTCGACAGTGTCGCCCAGATAGGAGCAGATAAAGTTCAACACCTCATACGGAGACTCCACCTCCTTCAGGTATGCCACAATGGTGGGCACTATGAACACAAACGCACACTCGTTTTCCTGCTTATGAACTCTCTGGCCTGCTAGGCTAATAATGCGCGTTTACTGTAAACATGTCATTTGTTGTTTTCACCCACTGAGGGATGAGTCTTAAAGGGATACTCCACTTTTTTTAGAAATAGTCTCATTTTACAACTCCCCCAGAGTTAAACAGTTGAGTTTTACCGTTTTCGAATCCATTCAGCCGAACTCCGGGTCTGGCGGTACCTCTTTTAGCATAGCTTAGCATAGATCATTGAATCGGACAAGACCATTAGCATCTCTCTCAAAAAAATGACCAAAGAGTTTCGATATTTTTCCTATTTAAAACTTGACTCTTCTGTAGTTACATTGTGTACTAAGACCGACGGAAAATGAAAAGTTTTTCTAGGCTGATATGGCTAGGAACTATACTCTCATTCCTGCGTAATAATCAAGAAACTTTGCTGCCGTACCATGAGTCCAGCAGGCGTAATGATATGACGCAGCGCCTCAGAAAATCGCAACTTTTCATTTTCCGCCGGTCTTAGTACACGATGTAACTACAGAAGAGTCAAGTTTTAAATAGGAAAAATATCGAAACTCTTTGGCCATTTTTTTGAGAGAGATGCTAATGGTCCTGTCCGATTCAATGATCTATGCTAAGCTATGCTAAAAGTGGTACCGCCAGACCCGGAGTTCGGCTGAATGGATTCGAAAATGGTAAAACTTAACTGTTTAACTCTGGGGGAGCTGTAAAATGAGCCTATTTCCAAAAAAAAGTGGAGTATCCCTTTAAATGATTTCTCAGAATAATTGGCAGCCTCTGCAAATGTTGTCAAAAAAATTATTTTATTTAAATATAAAGCAACCCAAATGAGAGAAAGGCTGGTGTGTGCAAATCCTGAAAGAGAGACGTCTTACCATCCTGGGAAGAGGAGGAGTTATTGGCGGAGGTGTTGAGCGCATGCAGCATCTGTTCACACCAGGTGGTGAAGCCGTCCTGAGACTTCATCCCCTGCAGGAGTTTCAACAGCCGATCCTCCTCCTCAGTGCGTTTACGGCTCCTCATCATGTACTGCTCACTGTACAAACACATACTAACGGTTTACCCAGAACACACACTTTGGATTGTACAAGCATAGCACTAACAATGCCAAGGTCATGGTTTTGATTACCAGATTGCTTTGCTTTTCCTATCATGTACCATAAAATGTAAATTTCCCAGAGTTCCATGATTTTTCTAAGCCGTTTTTAAATGACCAATTTAAATGAAAATAACCAAATCAAAAAAAAAAATGTTTTGCTCACAAATCAAACATTTCTATGACTGTCATTTTAAAGCGCCCATAATATGCTTTTTTGAATATTGCCTTTCATGCAGTGTGTAATATAGCCGTTTGTGAAAGAATCGATTCTGAACTGTCGAAACGAGTAGTTAGTAATTCCAGCCTCACTTCCTGTTAAACCCCAGGTTTTTAATACATTTGCATAATGCCAGTCTATGGTCTTCATTGGCTGCCCGCAAACAAGGTCTACTTTAGTTTTAGTTGTAGCTGAGGATTGGACAGTTTGGTTCGTGTTGTCGACATGTCGAGAAGACGCCGTTTTCTGCGCTGCAAAAGCAAATCTACTTTGCTGCACTTCGAATGGATGAGGACTCGTGCTGAAATTGATACGGTAAAATCGACAGCATCATTAATGTTCATATCACTGTGTATCAAGAACTGAGAAAGATCCAGAGCTGAAATTCAGATCTCTGTAGCCAATCACTACAGACTGGGCCTTCTGACCAATCAGAGCAGAGTATGCTCTCAGAATGAAGGGGTTTAGAGACTGCATCTTCGAACGAACTGTTTCTGTGATGCATTTAAATCTATTGTAGGAGACCTCCAAAACAAAATTAGGAGCTTTTAAGACTTTATTTAACTAATGATGCACTAATGATGTCCTTAAATATTGTCCAAACTGAGGAATTGGTTGATATTTGGCATCTTGGAATCATTTCAGCTGATTAACAGAAGTGGTTATTTCCTAAATTTACAGACAACCTTGGCAATGGAAGAATCACATTTTCTACTTTCAAATATTTACATACATTATAGACATTATGCTTGGATTTTAAGTAAACGTTGTAAAAAAAATAAATAAAAAAAAGTGTTTATATTATAGCATTATACATTATAACATTATAGCAAAAATTGTTATGAGCCATTGAAAACGCCATTGAACTTGTCATTAGTTATCATGTGGTTTGTTTGTGTTTACCTCAGTGAGGGACTGCTGCGGCTGTTCTTCAGCCCCATATTGTTGCGAAGAGCGCTCTGGTTCTTGAGGGCCTCGTCCCAGACGCCCATCCCTCCTCCCGAGGGGCTTCCACCACCACCCACCTTTCCATCCAAAGACCCAGATGCTCCCCACAGCGAAGAGGAGTCATTCCACTGCAGAGCGAGACATTCATAATGCATTCATTTTGATTTTCAGGACTGCACACCTGTGATGTTTGCATGTGCGTGTCGTACCCTCGGCTGTTGCTGGACTCTATGCTGCTGTTTGTGCATTCTCTCCGCCTCCGGCTGGATGTCCAGGAGGTTGTGGGGTTTGGTCTGCTTTCCCAGCCCAGGAATGGGTCCTCCGTTCCAGCCCGACCCGGAGCCCGAGGCACCCTGACGCGGAGCCTGCTGGAGCAACTTCATCAGCAAATCCTGCTGCTGCTAATGGGAAAAACAAAAACAGCGATATGAAAAAAAAGAGAGCGTATGATAGAGACCAAAACAAAATTAAATTTACACTACTGTTCAAACGTTTGAGTTTTTAGAAAAAAGTCTCTTATCGTTACTAAGGCTGCATATATTTGATTAAAAGTACAGCAAAAGCAGTAATATTGTGAAATATTATTATAACAATAAAATTACAAATGTTTTCTATTTGAATTCATTTCAAAATGTATTTTTTTCCTGTAAAATAAAGCTGAATTTTCAGCATCATTACTCCAGACTTCAGTGTCACATGATCCTTCCGAAATCATTCTAATATGCTGATTGGATGCTCATGAAACATTTCTGATTATTCACAATGTTGAAAACTGTTGTGCGGCTTAATATTTTTGTGTGAAAACCGTGATATTAATATTTTAAGGATTTTTTGATGAATAGAAAGCTCAAAAGAACAGCATTTATTTGAAATGTATATATGTGTGTGTGTATATATATATATATATAAAAAAAACAAAAAAGTTTTTAATGCATCCTTGGTAGATAAAAGTATTAATTTCTTTAAAAATAATCAACTTTAATTTGGAACAGTAATGTATTTCAGATTATTTTAATATAACACTATCACACCTGCTTGCGCCTATAAAGATCCTCCTCCTCTCTTCTTTTCTGCTCTTCTCGCCTTTTTTCATCCCTCCGTTTCCTTTCCTCTTCCTCACGCTTGGCCCTGAGTTCAGCTTCTCTTCTCTCATGTAGCTGAGACACAACAAACAGGAGTTTTGAGTTCAGTGCATTTCCTCAGATCACCAGCAGAGGCCATCAGTGTCAACTCTTACCTTCTGAAGCTGTTCTAGAATTGGACCCTGAGTTGAAGAATTCATTAAGTCCCATAGACTGGCCTCACCGCCTGCTCACAGAAAAGAGAGAGAGCGAAAGAACGTGTTTATTTTCCGGATGCGAGTGTGTGAGGAAAAAACAAAAGGTGATTCTTAAAGTGCCCCCTTATTACTTTCATGCAGTGTGTAAGACAGCTGTTTGTGAATTTAAAAGGTCTGCAAAATTTTAAAGTGCATGACAAATAAAGTTATTGTCTCCTAAAATAAAAAAAGAATCGATTCTGAACTGCTGAAACGTGTCGTCACGTTACAAACCTACGTAACAATGTAACAGATTTGCATAATGCCAGTCTAAGGTCTTCATTGGCTGTGAACAACGTCTACTCAAGCACTGTAGTTGTAGCTGAGACTGGAAGAGTTTGGTTTGTGTTGTTCATGTCGAGAAGACGCTGTTTTCAGCGCTGAGAATCCACTCTGCTGCACTCACTCGGGAATTTAAACGCAAAAACCGACACCATCGTTAATGTCCGTATCACTGTGTATCAAGTGCTGAGGAAGATCTGGAGCTGAAATTCAGATTCAGATCAAATCACAACAGACTGGACCGTCTGACCAATCAGAGCAGAGTAGGCTCATGGAAAGGAGGTGTTTAGAGACTGAATATTCAAAGAAAACATTTTAAGACTCTTTAAGAAACGAGGTGATGTGCAACATATATTTTGAGAAAATTAGTGTTTTTTTACCTTGGATGCATGTAAACCTACTGTAGGAGACCTCGAAAACAAAATTAGGAACCTTTAAAATAGCATAACGGGCACTTCTTGTGTGTGTGTGTGTGTGTGTGTGTGTGTGTACCTGCTGGCTGTGAGGCTGAGGTATGCGTGTGTGTGTGTGTGTGTGTACCTGCTGGCTGTGAGGCTGAGGTATGCATGTCCCACATGGACCCTGTATCTGGCACTGACATCGACCTGTTTAACGAAGGCATCATACCCTGCTCTCCACATCTACACAGAAAAAGAAAAGCAGTATTAAACATATGAAATGTACACAGTGGCACTGTAAAAAGACACAAAAACTCAATCACTCACCTGTTGATGAGCTGAAACAGCTGCTGTTGCTGCTGGTAAAGAGCCGTGGCAGCTGCTAATTCCTGCTGCTTCTTCAGCCGCTCCTGATCCATATTTCCCTGATACACACAGAAAGGTCAATAACACACATTAACCCATGCCAGAGAGATCAGATACATGCATTTATTCATGAAAGAGACTCTTAAGAGACGTGAACACACACAGGGTATCTGCCGATTTAAGGAAATCATGTTAGACATCAAGACTTTAATGCAAGTTTTAAAAAGAATCAAGACCAATATAAAACACCCTGCACACAATCCACGTGAACACAATTACAAATTTACACAGTCACACATTTGCAAACAAGCTTATCACCACTAGACCTAAAATAAGAACTAACGAAGCAGAAAAACTTAACCCAGAATGCAAATAACCCCATGTAACATAACTCCCCGACATTCACCCCTCCACCCAGAGACTCACGATTGCCCCCCGGGGTGGTTGAGGGCGAAGATGGGCTTGATTCCTCACCAGGAGGGGCGGAGGGGAGGGGCCGGGGGCAAAAGGCACACGCCCCCACATCTTAATGACTTCCCCCAGCGGCTGAAATCCCTCATCACAACCACGTTTAACAAGCAGGTTCATGGCGAAATACCCCGCCTGAAACCATTCACACATTTCCACTGTACTGAACGGACCTGAGAGAGACAGAACAGACAAAAGAGACGGTATTATAATCAAAGTACTGCTCCATATGCATGAGTTGACCTCCTATGAGAGCGTGCGTGCGTGCGTACCCTGAATCTCTCCTTGCGGGTCTTTGTAAAACCATTTCATGGCAGAGTCATGGGAGAGAGGAAGAGCAGAGGCTGTGTTTCTGCTCTCCTGAAGAGTCTGGGTGAAACACTCTTCCTCTAGAGATGTATCCTGCAGCGCTGCCACCATCTTCTCTGCCTCCTACACACACACAAATCTCCATCAAAAACGTTTTCGCAATAATGTAAGTGTGCTATAAACAATGTGATTTATCTAAATATGGGACGTATTCTACACATTTTGTGCATTTGGTCTATTTATGGTGTTCAGAATCCAGGTTTCTATTCATTTAGCTTTACAAGCCCATTTTCTTTCTGACTAAGATTTAAACAGACAGTTTCACTATTGCACATTTAAGACCTCTGTATGCAAATAACCATGTTGTGAAATAAGCCTGTCCTATGTGAAATGGTTAAAGGTGCAGTATGTAATATTGACAGCTAGTGGTTGAAATAGGAACTGCAGTCCAAATTCAAAATATTGGAGAGAGTTGCTTCTCAACCATTCTCCTCAGACTCGAATCGACGCTCACACGAGTTGCCAGATTGAGGACACGCAACAGGAACGAGCGCAATTAACAATGAAACCCGAAGAGTCTTACACTATAAGCTGATCGGCTAATATATACGTTTGCAATGTTTTTATTGCTAAGACTTTTTGGGTCGGGTGGAATCTGCGATCTCAGACCCAGTTTGTTTGCTGGATTTCATTGCTGTGTTTGCCGCCAACTGGCAACCCGGCGTGTCGAAATACTATTGGGTAAATTGGCAGGGGGGCGGGATCACAGAGACCAAAACAAAAAAACAGACATTCCGACACAGAACGGACATTTCAAAGTAGAATAACTGGATTTAGCATTGCTTTACTTAGAAACAAGTATTTGAACTTAAATCTCTGCAAACATATTATGGTATTTTTATGCTTAATGACCTTTTAGCAATAAAATTCTGTTAAATTGTATATTATCTGATCTGTTACTCTCAGAACTCATTTTCTGTGGTACCTGTTGCAGGTGCTTCATGCCCTCGTCATCCTCAATATCACCCCCCGGCAGTGGGAGGTCAGTAGCAGCAGAGGACGAAGAGGGAGGCGATGAAGGCAGACTGGAGGAGGCACTGGGGCTCAAATCTAACATGGCCTCTGATAACACTACAAAAAAAGACAACACAAATTAAGTGTCACCCATTCATACAGCTGTAGGATAACCAATTTAAAAAAGCGTAGTTTTTACCTTCACTTGGTAATTTGTTGGGAATGGAGGGGACAGGTTGAGGCTCCTCCAGGCCAGAGGGGGCAGCAGAGGGCAAAGCCTCAGGGACAGGAGCAGGAAGAGAGGGAGGGAGAGAAGGAGGAGGGGAAGGAGAAACCGCTTTCACTTCAGTTTCAGTCACTGGAGTGAAGTCAATGACATCTGTGGAAACCAAGGAAGATATACTTATTTAAAATCGTGAATTATTTAAAAAATGTATCTAAAAAAACTTCATAGGTGTTTAAATTGTATTTTGGTCTACAAAGAGGTAAAAATTCAGTCTGTTCTTCACACAAAGCAATGATTTTCATTTTTACAAGAACTGTGCTTCAAGCATTTATTTCCCCCACAATTTCTGTTCCCACCTTTCTCGCTTTTCACAGCACCAGTGCCGTTGTTCTTCTCTAGATTAGCACAGTCCTCTTCCTCATCCTCCAACCCCTGGAACTCAAACTCCTCTTCTAGAATGGGGTCTTTCGGACCCTTCTAAGACAACAGAAGAGCAGAACAATCAATGTAAAGAAGAGAAAACCATAGATCAGAAATTCAAGTTTTATTTATAGAACACAAGTTTAACACAACCTTAGTTTATCCAAAGTGCTTTACAATACAATAAAATAAATCAATAACAATAAAATAAAGAGAAAAGTAGTAAAAAAACAAACAGAAATGGAGATAAAAATCAAGTATCAAAATCATTCAATGTATATACATACATACATAACGTATACCAACTAATTTAAAATACATACACCGCATCACTCGAACGCAAGAGAGTAAAAATAGCAATCTATATTTCTGTGCATTGTTAGAAAGTTGCTGATTTCTCATATCAGGTTAAACGTTTAATACACTTTTTAGTTGTCTGTTAAATGGAGTAATTGTGGGTTAGTGCGCGTTCATTTTCAGGTCACCTTGATTTTTTCCAAGTCAGGCACGTTCCTGGATCAACATATTTTGTAGTCCTGAAAATGTAGTCCTAACCTTATCCCTATCCCTATCCCTAACCCTAAAACCAGAGGGGAATGATATGTGAATAACACTGATGTAGAAGCACCTAACCCTGGTGTTAAGCCTAAACTTGACATAAACTATAAACTTGTCCCTCAGATCAGATGTGATTCTGATTTGAATCTGGTTGATTGGAATGTTGTTCCAGTATCAAGAAAGATGTTGATCCATAAACATGTTGCACTTGGTAAAATCACATTCACCGTTCATAAAGTGCCCTCTAGTGACCAACTGACCAATACTGCCACTTCCAA
The DNA here is from genome assembly GCF_963993115.1 of Abramis brama. Lineage (NCBI taxonomy): Eukaryota > Metazoa > Chordata > Actinopteri > Cypriniformes > Leuciscidae > Abramis > Abramis brama. The sequence continues at coordinate 13,904,524 of NC_139965.1, forward strand.
GCCTTTATTTATGGCCTGGGTGACAAATTGGAGATTAAACGTTTCGTTATTTAGCATTTTTAATGTACACCATTCAAAAGTTTATCCAGATAGCAAATGACATCTGGCCCAGTTGTGGCCCACATCTCCCACGTTCTTCTGGCCCATATACCGTATGGAATCAGGACACGTTGCGTTTACACCTGTCCACATCAAGTGGCTTCTGTATCTGGATAACAGATCAGATCTCGCATTCCCGCCGAAAAAAAAAAAAAAAAAAAAAAAAAAAAAAGGATGGCTGCGGTGCAAAGTCGACCTGAAGTGGTGGGTTTTCTTCTAAAAACAGTTTTCAGTCGGGGGACACTCGCAAAATGAGGACGATGAAGAGGCTGCAAGTGCTAATAATGTGGATCGATGCCGTAATGGAAACAGTACAGAGAAACAAATGGGTCCGAGAACGTTGTCAGCTGTGGTGGGAAAAATGCGCGTTCTTTACAGAAAATCAATGGGTCTGCTTCAACTTTCGGGTACAAAGGCAAACATTTCAGTATATTTGCGATGTACTTCACACTCGACTGTATCGCAAAACCACACAGCTACGTGCAGCAATTCCTGGAGAGAGGAGGGGGAATGATGACAGTGGGCGGGGTTTTGTGTGACATTTAACATTGCGTTTACATTACACTGAGATCCGATCACAATGTGTCCTCGACTACCTCCGAACCTAGACACGCTGATCGTACAACATTCCGAAAGAAGCTTGTTTACACTTGTCTTTTCAATGTGTATGTGGACAACATCCGGATACAGGTCGCATGCTAATGCCAAGTGTAAACGCAGCCCTAGAGGCTGTGTATGGCCTAATAAGTCATTAGAGACTAGATCTTAAGGTCTCACCTTAATACACATAAACGCTCCAGAAGAATCAAAGGTTCCCATTTCTCCATCTTCCTCATCAGTGCACCACTCCGGCAGACCGTCTCGCTCATCTTCTGCTCCATCGCTGCCTGTTCTCCTTCTGCCTCCCTCATTCCCTCCATCCCGGAAGTCGAAGTCAAACTTCCTGCGGCGAAGTGTTTCACCTGGACCAGTGTGTTCCCGCCAACCAGCCGAGCGAGGACCACCATCTAAGAAAGAGAAGCACAAGTTTTGGGTCTGAACTTTTTTTAAGGTTTTTTATTTGTTGAAAAATATTACTCTCATTCTGCATCGAGATTGCAGTAAAAATATGCTTTTATTCTCATAAATTGTCGTACTTTGACGCTGTGCTAAGCTAAAAACGGTTAGCATTTTAGTCTCCTCTAAATAAAATCACATGGTGTGGTCTTACAAATATCTGATCAGTTTTGTTTATCAGTATCAGGGGGCAAATAAGTGAAATAGTTCCTTTTGTATGCAAAGGTGTGATTCATCTGCTAAAAAAATAAAAATGAATTTGACAGCATTATTTATTTTTTCAAGATTTCTTTAGATATCGCTTGAAAAACCTGATATTGTGACATCCCTAATTGTGAAATATTATTACAATTTAAAATAACTTTCTCCCTTTATTGTCACTTTTGATTAATTTAATGCATCCTTGATTAATAAAAGCATTGACCCAATCTTTTGAACAAGTAGTGTATGTTTAACATTACACAAGCTCTGTTTACACGATACATCGAAGGTGATCCACTAACAAGTGGTCAGCCAAGACCTAGAGTGCGTCTCAATCAGCTCCCTAGTTCAATAGTCAGGGCACTGACCATAGAGGCGGCCGTACTAAAGGCCGTCTCAATCTCAAAATCCTTCCAGTGCACTGAAACATTAAAAAGTCCCACAATGCACCGTGAACATCGATGCTCACGTTGTGTCCCCTTAACAGAAGTTCTAAAGCACAAAGCAGATGTTTGAGGTTTTGAAAAAAACAAACCGTTTTTTAATTACATTTCAGCATAAACATACATCACTAGACAGGTACTGAACAATCTAGATGCATTTATAATTCATTTACAGCTAAAAAGTTGCTGGTATATGTAAGAATCAAAGCATTTATCATAATGTACTTTAAATAACATTAGAAATATAAATGTCGGAAAAATATCAGTTTTGCTGTTGTTCATAAATACGTTGTCATGTTACTATCAGTGTCCCAATGTGTAGTGAGCAAAGGTCCTTACCAGTGCCCGAATTCATGTGCACGATATACTGATTCACGACCTAGGAAGCTGATTGAGACACACCTCAAGTTTTAACTAGGGGTTTTCCAATGTCAAATAAAGTTAGTAAATAATTAGTAAAAAATATAATCTTTATGGTGAACCATTTCCTTTTAATGCCAAGTGCGAATGTGTGATGTGTAATGTGCTACCTTCTCTTCGTAAGCCAGTGATTCTCCAGCTGCCACCAGCCTCTGCCGCTTCCTCCTCCTCCTGTTCCTCTCTCAGCGTGCGCCAGTTGTCGCTATCAGAGCGCATGAACTCCTTTCTGCCAACTGGAGCTGCTTCCTCAAAACCCAAACGCACACCATCCCTCCGCAGAGGTTTCTCAAAACGCCGCTCACTTCTGCAGAAAGAAGAGAGAGAGAGAGAGAGAGAGAGAGAGAGAGAGAGAGAGAGAGAGAGAGCTTATCAAGATGGCTTATGATTTGCTTCAGTGGGCCTCTTAATCTAGATTGTGTGCAGATAAAAAGGATTTTTATATTTATCGAGATGAGAACTAAATAAACAAACTGAGATCACAATAACGGATATACTACAAAAAAATATAATAGAAAAATAGAAAAAATTGGTTTTAAAATTACTTAAAAAAATGATAGGGAAAGTAAATCATTTATAATAATGTAAAAAAAAAAATTATATATATATTATTATTATTATTATTATTATTATTATTATTATATATATATATATATATATATATATATATATATATATATATATATATATATATATATATATATATATATATTTTTTTTTTTAACAACAAAACAACAAAACAAAAATGGTAGGGAAATTAAATAATTTATAATAATGTAAAAACAATTACATAAAAAAACAATAAAATAATAAAAAACAAAACAAAAAATAATAAAAATTTAAAAACAACAAAACAAAAATTGTAATAATTTATAATAATGTAAAAAAAAAAGTATAATAAAATAATTTATATATATAATTTTTTTTTTAAATAAAATAAAAAAACAATAAAATAAAAATTTAAAAACAAAACACAACACAAAAATGAGAATACCTGTCATCCCAGCTCTGGCTGCGATGGATCTCTCGAACGCTACGACCAAAACCACCCTCTACTTCCTCACCGCTTCTTTGGTAGAATCCGCCCTCTCCTCTTCCTCGACCTAAACACACGACATAAACTTCAGCATCTCCGCCGATACATGAATAATTTACACACACGTACACATAAATAGATCAGCTTGCCTCGACCGCCTCGCACGGTGCCTCTGCCTCGATTCACCCCAGCTGGGGCGGCTCCGCCCCCTTTACCCATGAGCCTCAGCACAGCCACACTGTTGACAGACATGGAGAAATTCCTCTGCAAAGAAAAAATACACAAGGAATGAAACCAGGACCTCACCAAAAAAAACAAGATCGGTGTACATAAAAATCACTGTAGTGCCAAAGGAGTTTATATTTAAATGTGTATGTGTATATATATATATATATATATATATATATATACACACACATATACATACTACACACACACACAGTCAAACCAAAAATTATTCAGACACCTTGCTATCCTCACTTAAATAAATTAACTATAGTGTCCTGCACCCATTAGTAAAAAAATATCAAATTATATCTGGTGTCTGAATAATTTTAGGATTCACTGTATGTGTGTGTGTGTGTGTGTGTGTGTGTTTACAACTTCTGAAAAATGTGTCCGCCGCACCTCAGATTACTTTCACAGGATAGTGTGTGTGCTGCATGTCTAATCAGCCCGAAGCTCAAAACGCCAGACGTGCAAGTGTGCACTTCTCACCTGCTCCTCTTCAGTGAGAGCCAGCAGTGCCAGTGGCTGTTGAGGCTCATCCTGCAGAATAGTAGCAAACTCCTTATCCTGCATTTCTTCAGGGACCTGAAAACACACACACACAAGACTAATGACTCAATCTACTGTTGCAAATGACTGACTGAAAATATCAGTAAATTCACACTAGCTGGACAGAGAAACATGAAAGGTTTGAACTGTGCTTGTCTGAGTCAGGTTTAAACCTTCTCAAATATTTGGTACAGCACATTTTGAGCAAGTTCTCTTAAAAGGGCACTGCAACGAGGGAAAACCACATGAAGTGAGCGACTGAATCAATTCACAAAAGGGCCTTTCCTTAAGGCTGTTTGAGAAGTGTACATTACATTGCTGTTCAAACGTTTGGGGTGAGTATGTTTTTGAAATAATTTTCTGATGCTCACCAAGGCTACCCTGGTAATCCAGAGTTCTTGCGAGAGCACAAGTTGAATTTGCTCAGCGAGTTTACTCTGGTGTCGAGTAATGATGCTCATTAAATATGCCCCTCTATCTGAGCTGCACCAATCACATCGGGTTATCTGATATAGGCGGGCCAGAGGCGAGCTAAACAGATGACGACAGCGCTGTGACATCGAAGTCATTAGTAAACATTGCAAGATGGCTATGGATGAACACCAGTTGTTTGAAACGGCTTTGGCCGCTACAATGAAAGATTTAGACTTTTTCTCTAAAAGAGGAACAGAAGACGGTGCTCGAATCGTTCCTTTGCAAGAAGGGCATTTTTGCTGTTTTGCCGACCGGATACGGCAAGAGTCTAATCTACCAGTTAGCTCCGCTGGTAGCTAAGCGTATGGGACTTGTTGTGATTGGTCGTAGTGTTATCCAATTGCGTGCAGTGAGATTTTCAAATGCATGCTTGGTGCCGCCCCTCGAGCTGGACGAATTTCATTAGTCGATGCCAGACCATTAATCTTTTAGATTTAGGTCTGGATTTCCAGGCTAGGCTACAACAAAGCTGCATTTTCAAAAAAAAAAAAAAAATCGAGTAAAAACAGTAATATTGTGAAATATTATTACATCTTAAAAGAACCGTTTTCTATTTTAATAATTTCATTTTAAAAAAAATTTTAATTTTGAATGAAACCATTTGTTTATTATATTGCAATCGTAATATTGACCTCTATTATCGCAATATGAAATTTTCCCCAAATCGTGCAGCCCTACTGTTGGCTATATGACACTGCAGCAGACGCATATTGCAGTATTAAGGCTAACGATTAATCGATCGTTAATTTAAACGACGATCGATCATGGGAATTTGTGAAAATTGACATCCCTAATACTGGTCCTACATAGAGACTTGAGTGGCTGGATTTCTTAAACACTTTTCAAACACACAAAAAAAGTATTTACATCAAATAAATATGCTTGGTCGGTGCACACTCAATATTTCTTCTGCAACAAAAACTATGGTAAATGATTATCCTGAGTCTCTACAGTCTATTTTTGTTGCAACAAAGCTCTGGCACTGCCGTTGCCCATGGAAAACTTTATGACTTGTGTCAGTACGGGTAAGACATTTTTTGCATTTTTAAGTCAACCAGTGGAAACATGTACTTGACACACTGTGTGTTAAACCTCAGGCCATGTGAACTCCACTAAAGACGTCCATTAAGAGACAGTAAGAACAGGTTAGAAGAGTTCACTGTTCAACAGCATAAAAAAAAAAAAAACGTAAAACTTGACTTTTACAAACGTAAAAAATAAATGTCTAAAAAGGGGTTTTCCTGCATTGAAAATAGTTCAATTCCACAATTTTATTGCCAGTCACAGACATATCTGTGTGAACGCAACGTGTGAACGCAATGGCCAATCAGACGCGTTTAAGTTGGTCAGAATCCACTCAACAGTTCTCAAAACGACTGCACGCTCACGAATCCTTTCGTTATAACCAAGTTTAATAAAGTTTAAGCTTTGCCAATTTAAATATTCAAGTGTAAAAAGACGCGAAAGGGAACTCAATTAGTTATTTACGTGCTGTGTGGAAAGTTTTGCATGCTACACATCCGAAGCGCACGCCTAGTAAGCCAGACAGCGCACAGATACTGAACTGAACCCTCATTCACGTCTTATTGTGCTTGAACGGATAAATTCACACAAAATTGTGTCAAAAAATGCCCGTCTCGCCAAGTATCCTAGTGAACAGTCAGTTGTGCCTTAAGTGAATGCAAACAGTAGAGATAGACAACATGTGTAGGTCTTAAAGTGACATCAGCCTAATATTTCTGTTGCTGTCTGTGTTTTTAATGTTAATCAAACCAAGGACAAAGAAAAAACACTTTACTTATTCTTTACTTTATTCAATGACTCAACCTGAAAACTACCGTTAACTTCTTTTAATAAGGTTTTAAATTCATATTAGTCAGGTTAGTAGTTTTAGCTGTGGTATCGAAATTGGAATAGAGAACTGTTAACTTTCACCAGTACCTAAAATTTTGGTGCCATAACTGCCTTATAACGGTTTCATGGCCAGTAAAAAATATGTATGGCTGGTAGGGGTGTAACGGTACGCAAAAATCACGGTTCGGTACGTACCTCGGTTTTAAAGTCACGGTTCGGTTTATTTTCGGTACAGTAAGGGAAAGAAATGCAAACATTAAACTGCAGGTTGTTTATTACTATAAACTTTTTTTAACAATTTGTTTACACTTTTTTTAAACACTTTTTAATAAAATATAATAAAATATATATAAAATAAAAAAAAGAATAAGAAATAAAATACTGCTGCAAAGTTCTCCACTAAATAAAATACTCTCAGTCTCAAACCAATATCACATAATACATTTAATGAAAAATATAAATAAATAACTATGATTACAGTGCAGCATTACCAATCCCAGCTTGTAGGCCTGCTCATATTTAAAAATTAAGACTGGGAAAAAAAATAACTTTAATTGCACAATTTGCTGTAATTAATTGCAATTCCTCCAAGCTTGTAATCATCAATAATTAAACTTAGAATCACCCAATTAAATGAAACACCGGGAAAAAAGGAATAGAAAATAGCCCTATATTAAAATAATATATATATCAATGTATTATTATTTTTCAATAATCAATCAACAATCAATTTAAGATTTTTTTTTCCATTTTTTTACTAATTATCAAAATAAAATATATTCCTACAAAGCTATTATTACCAGAGCATGTGATCAGAGCAGGTCATTTTACCATTGTTGCCAGCATGACTATACCAGCTCAGCAAACAGAAGTGTACTACTGAGAAATTTCACCTTATTTGAGTGGACTTTGCTTTTCCAGTGCGTGATCGGTACATGATTGGAGTGTTTGGGCCGTTAACGACAGAGCAGAACGCGCAGCGCAAACACGGAGTCGAACATTGAGCAGAGAGCGCAGCGCGCAGACACACACGCACACACACACGGAACGGAGAGTGCGGCGGCGCACACGGAGCGGAAAAGCTTTTTTTCACCCTGCAGTCGATTTCATTGGTTTAGGTTACAGTGACGACGGGTAAAACTAAAACCAGACGGGCTCTGGTTAGAATCAGCTGCAGGGCGGGATTTGCGCTGAACGCGAAGGCTTCCGCCACTTAATATGTTCGTGTGGAAACACGAAAATGTACCTATGTTCCGCACACAAAATATTGCATTCAGTCATTCGGTACACACGTGCACCGAACCGAAAGCCCTGTACCGAAACGGTTCGGTACGAATACACGTACCGTTACACCCCTAATGGCTGGTACATACAGCGTAGACAGCTTGATTTATTATAATGGGTATTTTCGCAAGAGTGCAGCTTTGTGTATCTCGCTTTGTAATTGACAGCTTCGGTGATTATAAGGGCAGCGATCTTTGCTCGCTTTCTGTATATAATATATATTTTTCATGCTGCCAATCACACATTGCAATGTGTGATTGAATCTGATTGAGTGATAACCATAGCAATGGATGTGGAAAAAAATCTTATACTGTATGTCAAGTCTTGGGAGTGTAAATGCAAAATAATAGACCTGTCACCTTTTCTATGTAATGCATTACTTTGTTGTTAATTTTATTACTAACTTTTTAAATCAGTCACTTTTTAACACAATTTACAGATTTTTAAATATAGAAATAGTTCTAAGCACTTTCTTTTGTGATCTTTCCTGACAGTGATTATTTTAAGTTAATATTACAAACTCTCGCAGTTCACATGGGTAGGGTACCATGTTCATGACCGTGTTCTTCCGCCACCACCGAAGACCATTTTTGACCCAGGAAATACCTTGCTAAATATCTAATAATGTCACTCTTATGGTGCATTATCATATCAAGCAAATGAAATCTACCAACATAAAGACTGTTCATCCGAAAACTGTGTGATCAATTTATTCTGATTTCACTCAAATGACTTTTTATTACTTAGTTTTTTCTGTGAAAAAAAAAAAAAAAGGTTATTTAGCGAAATGTCCAGGCTGCTCTTTTCCATTCAATGGAAGTGAAGAGACCAGGGTCTGTCAAGCTCCAAAAAAGGCAATAATACAGCAGGATACCATAAAACTAGCCCATTAAAGTTGTAGTCACACTAGCAAAATTGGAATCCATTGTGAAAACATTCACGCACACACACAGATACTAAATCTCAGATTTTCATGGATTACTAATGAAATAACTGGATTTTGCCTGCGAAAATTCACAGAACAACAGCAAAATGTGACCATACTTTGTGAGTTACATTCTAAATCAAAAAGTTGTGTGAAGAACAGACCTCAAATTTAAATAATTATTGACTAAAAATCTTTACTTCCATATACTTGCAATGGTCACTGTCTACTTTCACTGTATGGAAAAGAACAAGGACATTTGGCTGGATAAATCCAAATCGAGTTAAAAAACAACATTTTGAGCATCATATAAACTTGTTTTATAAAAAATTTTGGTATAAACTGACAAGGTTGTTAGTTGATTTAAATCGGCCAAGTACACATGAATAACAACCAGTGACAATAACCTTAAAATATCAAATTATAAGATGATGAAACTTTGTTTTTGTGCAAAAAAAAAAACCTTACTATGATATTCAGATGCAAGCACAATCATGGCACACTGAATGCTGGGATATCACCTAGGCTTTAAACTATGCTAACAAAAAAAAGATTTGTTTCAAGCGTTTTCCCACCTTGTTGTCTTTGACATAAAGTGCTAGCATCTCCTCTCGGCCGTAACGGTACTCGGCCAACTTGTACTTTGGCATAGCAGGAGAGGCAGGAGGGGAAGACACACTGCCTCCACTGGAAAGTGCTCGAAGCCTGAGAAAGAGAGAGATAGAAATCAGATCAAAAGAGATTCAACAGCAACAATCTGGAAGCTTCATTGAGAAACGCTCCAGTCTTGGCTATCGTCCAAGGGCGGCCCTGACAATCCCGACTCCATGACCTGATTTATTTAGGATCTCTCACACTCATTTTCAACTGATATGGTGCTGAAGCTTGGACAGTGGAAACTGGTCAGCGTTTTCACTTTTAACAGGCGAACTATGACAAGTGACTGTTATCACATAATCACAATCAGAGCAGAGTTGAGATATTTAAAAAAAAAAACTAGTATGATTCAGAATCTTTTTTGCCATCATGAGCTGCATTTAGTTACTGTTAGATGTTAAACCTAATGAAACAGTACCAAACAATTCAAACAAGTTCTGCCAATCAAAAACTGGGGGTCAGTAAGATTTGAAAGAAACGAATACTTCTATTTAGCAGGAACGCATTCAGTTGATCAAAAGTGGCATTAAAGACTTTTATGATGTTATAAAATATACAATTTTTTTTAATCATATTTTCCACAAAAACATTGATATATTGTTTTTAATATTGATAATAAGAAGTTTCTTGAGCAGCAAATCAGCATATTAGAATGATTTCTGAAGGATCATGTGACACTGAAGGCTGGAGTAATGGTGCAGAAAATTCAGCTTTGATCACAGGAATACATCTACATTTTAAAATATATTTAAGCAGAAAACAGATCATTTAAATTGTAATATTATTGCATGATGATATTCATATTTTTGCTGAAAAAAACCCCCACCAAACTTTTGAACTGTAGTGTATATTTTGTAATATTTAATTTTAGAAAAACAGGAAAATCAAGTGGCTGGAGATGCTGTGTGAGATATTGTTTATAGGAACTGGACGCTTACAGTATAAACAGCTCTGTTGATTATAACGGGAGAGATCTGGTTTTGTTGTGTGTCAGTCTCACCAGAGTTGTTGTTTTGACAACTTTACTCAGTGCTGACATTATCCCGCCTCCAGCATCTGACGTTCCTGATTTAAACCCTGCAGCTTTTAGAGGCCAGTGCAAAGTTGTTTTTCAGCGGTGGACAGGAAACATGTGAAACGGCACCGGCTGAGGCACCTCGTCGGTGGAAAAGGGGTTGCAGAGCTGTTGCTGGCTTTGTAAACTTTACATAAATACTACCCTGCCGAGATAAGCTGATGGAGAAGGCTTTGAGGCAACATACCACCCCTGCATTGTACATGTCAAACCCAGGAATTCACTTTTGTTGGCCGAGGACCAACTATGCACAGAAGAGCCTTAGTTCAGCAGAGAACCACGCCTAACGGTTTAATTTCTGCATAATCATTTAGTGTGTGCCAAGAGGAGATACAGGGAGAGAAGGGGGTTGGGAAACAGGGAATGACAAGAGAGAATGAGAGAGGGAGAGAGAGAGAGAATGAGAGAGAGAGAGAGAGAGAGAGAAGGGAAACAGGGAATGACAAAGAGAGAGAGAGAAAGAGAGAGAGAAAAAGAGAGAAAGAAAGAAAGAAAGAAAGAAAGAGAGAAAGAGAGAGAGAGAGAGAGAGAGAGAGAGAGAGTGTGTGTGTTGGGAAACAGGGAATGACAGAGAGAGAGAAAAAGAGAAAGAAAGAAAGAAAGTGGGTGAGTGTTGGGAAACAGGGAATGACAAAGAGAGAGAGAAAAAGAGAGAAAGAGAGAGAGAGAGAGAGAGAGAGAGAGAGAGAGGGGGAAACAGGGAATGACAAGAGAGAGAAAGATAGAGAGAGAGAGCAAGAGCAAGAGAGAGAGCGAGAGAGAGAGAGCAAGAAAGAGTGAGAGAGAGAGCGAGAGAGAGAAAGGAAGAGAGAGAGAGAGAGAGTGTTGGGAAACAGGGAATGACCAGGGAATGACGAGAGAATGAGAGAGAGAGAGAGAGAGAGAGAGAGAGAGAGAGAGAGAGAGAGAGAGAGAGAGAGAGAGAGAGAGAAAGAAAGAAAGATAGAGAGAGAGATTGGAGAAACAGGGAATGACAAGAGAGAGAAAGATAGAGAGAGAGAGCAAGAGCGAGAGAGAGAGCAAGAAAGAGCGAGAGCGAGAGAGAGAGCGAGAGCGAGAGAGAGAGCGAGAAAGCACCTTGCAGAAATATGGGGAAAGTAATGCTGGGGAAGGTAGTTATGAGTATTATTCTAAGATATTATGATTAGCTCATAGCATGCTAAGCGGCAGTTTTGAGGTCACTGCACTGAAGTGGTTTTGAATGGAAAAATATATTCAAAAGTATTATTATAAATGATATACATAGAAGCTATTTTGTGACATATGTGACAAAAGCTATGCTTTTTTTGCAGATTGTATTGCATTACATCTCTTTTTATAGATTTTCAGTTTCAGTCCAGTTCAGTCCACATTGAAAATCTGCTATTCAAAATATTTTAACCTTGAAACAAAACAGTAGAATTTTTAAACATTTTAAACAAAGAAACGCAAGATGTAAAAATTATGGTCAGATTATCTTGATTCCACTGAAGCACAATATGGACTAAATTAGTGTGACAGCATTAGATTTACAAATGCAACTAAAACAATAACTAAAACCCTGGTGCTCAAAAAACATTTCTTATTATTATCAATGTTGAAAACATTTTAGTATTAAGAGAACAAAGAAATGGGAGGGATCTGACAACAAGAAAAGGAGACAACGAAACGGAAAGAAAGGGATTTTACCATTCTGGGCCAAAGTTAAGTGTTTCAGCAGTCATATTCTTCCTTCCTTCTCGGAGGTGAAAGTCTACAAACAAAAAAACCTGAACATGAGCATGTACCAACTCAAATATGTTGCAAGCACACTTCCCGTCATCAGTACACACAGATTCTTATATTACATTGATTGCAGTGTGCACTGACATACTCCAGATTAACATTTGAGAGCAGTAGCACCGGTGCCACTAAGTTCTACAGATGGCAGCGCCAGAACCTGATTTGAGCGTTGGCGGGATTTTCTTTTTGCATTAATAAGTGTAGTAACTAATAATATTACATGTTTATTTCTTGGAAATGCACATTTGACAGTAAAGCACTGAGCTTGAGTTGAGATGCACATAAAATGTACTTTTTATTAACGACAGTAACATTTAAAAACCTAATTTTATTAAGGAAAATTTCAAATATTTTTTCATTTTTGGTAATCACATTAAAAATAACATTTAAATTGGATAATATTTAGAGCTTTGAAGTGCTGGAAAAAGTGAGAAGCACATGAAAGTCCTCGAATCTCACTCTCGAAAGGATGTATGAACCCTGAAATAAAAAAATGTAAAAACATTCGACTATTTCTGCCACAATACCATGGTTACAGTTAGCCTTACTACATTAAATGCATTGTGAAAGTTGGTGATTTGTGAAAATCTATAACTTGTTCTCTCATGGCACTATGAGTCTCTTGGTTTCCACGTCAGCACTGTTTGATCTGATATCTACGGTTTATCACAAGAGAATTCTGCACTGAATTTGAATGCTTCCCTCGCAGCGCTGTGTAGTAACAATGTCGAGATCGGCCAGCGAGTAAACCTGTTCTGAGAGCGTCCTGCGCCGTCTAATATTAGTCGGACTCAGAGCTAATACACTGTCCGCACAGCGCAGCTCAAACGAGAAGTGTGGTTTCACTCCACTTTAGTTTCGTTTGCCGTTTGATGTTTTTATATGCAACAGATTAGTAGGGCAATACAAAATTTTGTCGCAACGGCAATAAAAAAAGGTTGCAGTCTGGAGCCCTGATAATGCACACGCAACTGCAAGACATGTGTGTGTATGTATATATATATATATATATATATATATATATATATATATATATGTGTGTGTGTGTGTGTGTGTGTGTGTATATATATATATATATATGTGTGTAAACACAGCCGTTCATATGTTATTCTTACCCTGTCCAGGGGAGTGGCGCAGGGAAGACTAGGCTGGACCAGGTCTGGGTGAGAGGGCTGAAAGGTGTGTGTGTGTGTGTGTTTCAGAGTAGCTAACTTAAAGAGAGAGGAGGGTTATAGCTGCCTTATTCAGGATGTGTGTGCAGAAGAGTAGAAATACAAAAGGTCAGAGATGGTAAGAGCTCTCGTTCACAGCTGATGAAAACAAACAAATAAAAACAACTGGAGAACCAAAACAGTGACCGAAAACCCTCTAAAATTAGTAATACCTGTAGGACTGCAAAAACTGCAGAGCTTTGATACTGACGTCTAAAGTCGATTGACTGCAGGGAACAAACAAAAGACTAACAAACAAAATAAAGAGACTAATTTGTTGATAATACAGCTGCCAGAAGCAGTTATGACCACAATAAGCTTCTCTCTTTCTCTATCTGTGTGTGTCTTTCTGACTCTTCCTGGTGTACTGGCAATGCTGTGTGGACCAGGTCCCAGCTGGTGACCCTCTCCTCACGCCGACAATCCCTCTCCCTCCTTTACCTGCAGGAGAAACAAAGACAACTTTTCAATATTGTGGACTAAATGCAAGTACAATAACCAAAGTTAGGGCTACAAGATATTGAAAAAAATGTGATATGTGACCCTGGATCACAAAACCAGTCACAAGTCGCACAGGTATATCTGTGGCAATAGCCAATAATACATTGTATGAGTCAAAATGATCGATTTTTCTTTTATGCCAAAAATCATTAGGATATTAAAGATCATGTTCCATGAAGACATTTCATAAATTTCCTACCGTGAATATATTAAACATTTATTTTTGTGAGTGAATGCAGCACAATCGCGAACATAAATGTACAACTTTAAAGGCGATTTTCTCAATGTTTCATTTTTTTGCACCCTCAGATTCCAGATTTTCAGATAGTTGTATCTCGGCCAAATATTGTCCTATCCTAACAAACCATACATCAATGGAAAGCTTATTTATTCAGCTTTCATGTGATGTTGAAATCAAAGAATTGACCCCATGTGACTGGTTTTGTAGTCCAGGGCCACATATGTGATATTCGCTAATGCTTTAAGAGTGTAAAATAAATTTAAATGATATATAAATAAATAGATATATAAAAAACTGAAAATGATAACCATCAAATGGTTCACATTCTTTTAGTGAGAAGAAAGCATCCCTACAACTTCTGAAAGAGAACAGCTGTTTTACAGTAAAATTACATAAAAACGTAGGCCAAGTCATTTTAACGCCAGTGTAAACCTAACTACATTAGGCTTAACAACAGACATTAAATAATAAGATGCAAAAATAAAACACTGCTTAGTTTTCACTGTATGAATTAAATATATACTGATTGAAAGTTACAAAAGTTATTCAGTCAGGAGCAGTGTGTGATTTTCTCTCAGGCCGATTTTTTTTCAGCCAGCTGAAAACGTCTAGCTATGGGCGCTTGAGAGCATTTTGGCAGTGCACGAGCGCAGCATTTTTGTCAGTTGAGACACTTTGCTTGTTATGATACGGAATATCCGCGAAAGTGTTACTAGTAGGCACGTGCCGGTATCAAATTTTCATGCTGCGATTAATTGATTGAGCTTTTATCACGGTATATGGTATTATCACGGGGGGGGGGATTCAATTCAATTCTTGGGATTTGATTTCAACCTTGATTCAATATTGACTCTTTGGATAAATATTAGGTAGGCTACAGTAGATAGACTATGTTAATTTTTCTCAAGAAAAAAATATATCTCACATAATGCTGTAAACATACAGAGAGCCCTGTCAGCTGGTATTATTAAAGGTTAAAAATTAACAAATTAAATAAAATATAATTTGGTTTTTATTATAACAATTATGACACAAGTAAAAATATAATACAAATGTAATATAGTGCACATATTTAGCAAAATACTCTATATTTTTCAAAATACTCTATAACACTCTATAGCTATTTTTTCTAGTCAACTAACGTGTTAGTCATTAAATGGCTTTCCTGAGGTAAATGTAACGTTCTGTGACACAATTGTTCACCTGCAGTTTTTTTTTTTTTTTTACCTCTTTCCGTGGTTGAAAAACACTGATTGATCGATATTATGTATGAGGCATAAATACCTTTCGGTAAGTTGTACTGTATCTTTAAATAAAAAGTAACAGATGATCGGTTTACTTGAACTGAGGCGCTCCAGCGATCTGCATCTTTCACGTCACATTTACAAGTGCCAAAACGGTAGGCTATTTATTGTCTGAATTTCGTAATAAAATGGACAGAACATGAGAGCTGAGAATTGTTTTCATATCAAAAGTAACCTGCTCTGTCTAGTCTGTCGGTGTCCGTGTCCTCTTTGCTCCGCGATTTTTCTCTGCGTGAGAAAATGGATGTGTGGCGTGAGAGCGTGTGAAAAGTGTAAATTGCGTTAGTCTCACGCTGAATGCGTAGAGTTGGCAGCCCTGCTTTTAGAAGGGGGATAAATCGTCGGCAGCGTTCCTCCTTCCGCCATGCTTCTTCTCCATGTGAGGATTGTTTACATTAGACTAGAGTGCTCACTGCGCCGCATGCACACAGTGCTACATGTGGGGATTGTTTACATCAGAGTGCGCACGTGTTTCGCGCAGCATATACGCAGTGTTTGTTTAAAGGCTGATTTATACTTCTGCGTCGGACCTACGCCGGAGCCTCTACGCTGTAGGCAACGCGTTAGTTTTCATTTATACTTCTGCGTCGTTGTCCGCGTTCACGCGCGCAGAGGGAGCATGTGAAACCCAAAGGGGGCGGTCCTAGCAGACCAATCACAGCGCTTGCGTCCACGTAGAGTTGACGCGTTGTTACATTTTTGGAGAGGTGCATGTCAAGGTACGCTGAAGGGTACGCACGCTACACACAGCCTACGACGTAGCTACGGAGTAAGTTCGACGCAGAAGTATAAATTGGGCTTAAGCGTTTGATGGAATATAAGCTAATGCGCGTTCTATAAATATAAATTATGATCTATTATTTTTCACAGTATTTTGAAGTGTCCGCGATAACAATATCGTGCATATTCATTACCACGATTTATCGCATTACCGAATACCGGCACATAACTATCTCATTTCACACATATTTTGTTTCTGTGTTGATTCTATATTAAAATGTCGATACAATGTAACATATTTTCTCTGGCTCTTGTTGTAAATTATTTTGTTCCGTTATTATGCGTGTTGTTGTCGTCATCTGTGTTGACGTTGTACAGGCAGAATGTGGCGGTTGGTCGGTGTGGTATTAGTCCCGCCCCTCCTCCACTGTGATTGGACAGTTGGGTAAAAAGTGACAGTGATGAGCGCTGTGTTTTACCCAAAGTTGAACATTCTTCAACTCTCGGCGTCCTGTAAAAAACGCAGAATGCTCAGCGCTTCAGCATGAAAAAAAACGCTCAGCGCCTCGTTGCGCTCATGGCGTTTTAAAAAAGCGGCGCTCCCATTGAAAACAATTGAAAAAACACGCCAGCCATGTGAAAAAACGCTTTGGTGGACACGGCCTTAGTCTTTTGTTGTTTGATTAACATTAAGCCTACAGACGGAAGCAGGTTTATTAGGCTGCTGTCACTTTAAGAGCTGCACGAACCAATATAGACAGCCTAAGTCCCTCCCCTCCGCTTCCGGCTCATGGGACCTTATGTCGGAAAAAATATGTATGGTAGTCAATGGCGAGAGACAACTTATCTTTTTATTCCGTCTGAACTGTGCCCTGAATTACACATATGATGTTTGTCAATTTAAAAGATAATTATGAAAGTCAAGAAAGTCGCAGTTTGTCATAAAACAGAAGAGTAACATTTAGTTTTATGTGAAAATCGCTCAATGAACTACATCTCTCGTCTCGCACTATGTACGTCACCATCCGTTGCTCGTATGTGTGCAGTCTGGTACAAAACACTCAGGCATGACGGCGTAACGTTGCGATTATAACGTAAGACGTTAGCTTCAGTAAAGTTAGCTTCATTCATTGAGAGAAAAGGTATGACGTCACACGTGCGCCTTTTGGGTTTGTAGTCTCTGTAATTACGTATTTTCACAGTCTTATACCTCAACAGTTTTACATCAAACTGCGACTTTCTTGACTTTAAAATGTATCTTTTAAATTGACAAACATCATGTGTAATTCAGGCACAATTCAAACGAGATCAAAATATTTGTTGTCTCTCGCCATTGACTACCATACAATATTTTTCCGAATTAAGGTCCCATGGTGGTTCACCGGAAGGGGAGGGACTTAGGCTCTCTATATTATCACATGCGCGCTTTCTTTCTCAACTGATTAGTCAGCTTAAAGTGACAGTTCACCCAAAAATTAAAATTCTGACATTAATTACTCTCTCATGTCGTTCCAAACTCGTAAGACTTTCGTTCATCTTCAAACACAAATAAAGATCTTTTCTATATATCGTGCAAGCCCTAACTGAAGCCTTTAAAACACAGAAAGGTGGGAAGTACAGCTGTCTGTGTCTGTTAGTATCCTATCAATTTAAAGGCCAAGCGTGCATAAAAATAATCTTTCTCCTTTTAAGAATATTCTTCAAGATATTGTCTTTAAGAAACGTGACCACAAACAAACCCAAATAGACCTGCCTCAGTGGAAACATGGTGTTATCTTAAAAACTGTTCATTTGTGGCAAAGTTCCCCTCAAGTTTTCCAGAAGGCCTATATTTTGGAAAGGGCAAGTGCAGCTAGATTTAAGCTAAAACCTTTCTCGATTATTGACATCTGCACAGCACAACTAGAAGAGTTTGTGCAATCAGAAAAACATGGAGATGGAAAAGAAACATTTAATTTGCACCCACAGATGTCATAGCAACAGAAATATCCAAGCAACAGAACAAACCGGTGAGAATAAATAGTATTCACTGGGGGAGTTGGGCTCTTAAAGTACAACATGCATGTCAGCCCAAGAACAACTAAAGACACCTGTAACTTAAACCTCAATTATAAAAACATTAGTATGCCTGAGAGAGAGTGCTCATAATTCATTGCTGAACTACAATGTCGTGAACAGCTGCCAAACAGATGGGAGAGAAAATTGATTCAAAAAAACTAATTTAGCAATCTTTACACACACACACACACATATATATATATATATATATATACACACACATACATACACGCACTAATAAAGACATGCAAATTAACAAATACATGTTTAACTTTTTTATTATAATTGATAAGGATATTAAAACTAATATGTTTTACTAACTAATATGGATGTTTATAGTAATTTCATGTGCCCTAGTTTGTTGCAGGCTTGATTCAGTTTAAGTTCCTAAAAACAAAGTCAATTACATCTTGAATATAATTTGATTAACTACATTTAATTTACATAACTTGGTAAAAAAAAAAAAAGCTTTGACTTTTAACACGCTATTTACTAAAACTTTCTTTCGTATCCATGCTGATAAAACTGTCATACGATCAACTCAAAAATATATTAAGTTTCAGTTTCTTTTTTTTTTTTTTATCTAGATGTTCTTGATGTTAAGGTTTCAGATTGATATAACTATATATTATTATCAAGTTGAGCAAAGAGTTGTTGGTATTTAAATCGTTTTTTTTTTTTTTTTGGTTTGTTGATGTTGAAATGACATTGCAAGATATCATGACAGATTTGTGACCTTTTATGAAATGCTAAAACATTGCTGTTCACTTTTAAAAAATTGTAGTGATGCTTTTCTTTCCCCAGAAAGAATGTGAAAGTTTGACATATTGGATATATTTTCAGTTTTTAACTATATTTAAATATAATTTAAATAGATTTCACACACTTAAAGCAGTATAATATCGCATATCGCGTTTTTTATTTTTTTTAATTCAATATCGTGCAGCCATAACACTCCAAATGCTCTAATTAATTTATAAATCTTGACTCTTTCTTTACGAATCTGACAGTTCTTGCTTCAACGAGTCAATAAGCGGCTGGTTCGTCAACCGCTCCGACGGATCAGTCCAGTTCGTGAACCAATCGCTTAGACCCGTTCCGTGAATCGGTTCAACCAAATCACTGCAAAGATCCGACTCAAAAGAAAGAGTCGTTCGCGAATGGGACATAACCAGAACCAACCCAACTATTTTCCTCAATCCATTCAGATTTGACATGTCCTCGCGCTCAACACAAACGTACGCCCAGAAAAGACGCCTATTTTGTCACAGACAAGATGTCGCTGTCCAATACCTACTCCGCTGAATGACACCGACCATATATAAGCAGATCGACGTCGTTTTTCTATCGATTGGAGGAGTTTAGAGGGGCGTCGCGTGCACAGGGCCAGGGGAGAGGGGAGTGTGCACGCGGCGCCCCTCTAAACTCCACCCCGGTGCTTCCCTTGGCCTTCAACCCACGGCCACAGTTGCCTTTCCAAACATACAAAAGCCTCTCTACTTAAATCAGCACAATTTATTCCCACTGAACCAAGCGCTGGCCTGTAATGCGCATTTGCTGCTCGCACACACACTGACCATCCCCTTCCAAGTTTGCATAAAACTTAATGCAACACCCATCTGCCATTAAACGCTTCAGACATTCAAGGAGAGAGAGAGAGAGGCGCACAGTTGACACTGACCGTGTTTCTGGAGCTGTCGATGCGATTTTTACTGTCCAGTCGCCCCGTCGAACTCTACGATCTTCACTTTGGATGCATGTGCAGTTGTTTGTGTTCTGTGCTCCTCCTCGAGAATCGTGTTCCGTTTTTACAGTTTTTTGCTCTCTCTCTCCCTCTCCAATGGTCGTTGCGTGTTGATGTCTAGTACGCTCTTGTTGTTTGTGTTTTAGGGAAGATGGCCGTCCTACTCGGTCATACCACGTGACCGGAGTGTCGAGTTGCTCTCAGAGGCGCGTGAAGATAGCGACCCCTAACGGAAGACTTGAAATGCCTATCGGAAATGCATTGTCCATAATAAAAGTCACAATAATTACATTATTAAAATTATTGGACTAAAAATATTGTAATACTACGTACTACTACTAACAATAATAATATTAATAATAATAACTAGTAGTAGTAGTAAGGTTTTTTCAACTATAACCCTGTCATTTTTCAGACAATAAAGTCTTACTTTTCAAGCTCTCATTGGATTATTTATCTTGTCTACTAACAATGGACATTTTTGTCATTTTCAACGAAACGTCATGAACATGCCCATCACATAGACACAATTCATTGACATTTTCACCCTTTTAAAAATAATTTATCCTCGTATACCATACGTGTCAAGCTCTTCACTTACACAAAATTTCAATCATTTACTCAACAAAGTTCTGGGTTTAATATTTAAAAACAAATAGTAATATTAATACCATATTATTAAGGATCCTGGAGTACCAAATAAAGCACATGTTAATCATTGAGGGCCATGGTATATTTTAAATTAACATGGTCATGGTTTATTAAAAATCGGAAGACGGATATACAGCTGAAACGGAATATGACATCATCACTGTCTTTTATTTTGACAACTTCGTGTGCAAGCCAGTGTTGGTTTTTCTTCCGCGAACATGGAGGCGGTTGTGTCAGATGTAGTGGCACCAGAAGATCTAAAGGTAAACCATTTTCTCTCCTTTAACGACTGTAAATCCAAAATGACATCGATTAAGGTTGTATGTGGCAAAATCATCGGTATATTCGGTTATAACCGGGTGTTTCGGTTGACGCTGACGCAGCTCTACTGTACCGCATCAAAACAACAACAATGACCATTACGTATGTTATACTGATGTCTCCTCAACTCATTGTTAGCAAAGACTTTATACACAGTCTTAAAGGGACTTGTGTTGTAAGTTATTGACTTATGTAAGAGAATCCTATGCTTTTAAGGGATAAAAACACCTATTTTATTAGTTTTGTGACTTTAATATTACACCTATCGTTACACCTATTATTTAAATGGAAACCGATGTTACTCTGCTTTAATTCACGATGTAGGTGAAAGTTTTTCTTAGTCTGTGTTTGGCGGCCAGGGGGAGCACATGATCCTGACATCATCCTCCCACTGATGCAACCGAGTGAATCTGATTCCCATGATCCCATCCATCCACTGATGGGACTTTTTTTTGTCTTCCAGAGGTTTGAGAAGAAGTATAACGCAGAGCTGGTGAAAGGACCTGTTTCAAAGGAAACCACCTTTGAGTACGCCTGGTGTTTGATCAGAAGCAAGTACACAAATGACATTGTAAAAGGCATTCAGCTTTTGGAAGGTCAGTGCTTCAGCAAGTCCTAGTTTTTGGTTAAGGGATAGTTCACCCAAAAATGAAAATTCTGTCATCATTTACTCACCCGCATGTCGTTCCAAACCCGTATGAGTTTCTTTCTTCTATTGAACACCAAAGAAGATATTTTGAAGAATGCTGGTAATCAAACAGTTGATGGTAGCCATTGATTTCAATAGTAGGATAGTATGGAAGTCAATTGTTTGATTACCAACATTCTTCAAAATATTGTGTTCAACAGAAGAAAGAAACTCATACAGGTTTGGAACGACATGAGAGTGAGTAAATGATGACAGACGTTTAACTATCCCTTTAGTCTGGGCCTGCGTGAGCTCCAGCGTGTTCTTGTTTTCAAATTCAGTAAAAAGTGATTCATTTTTCTTTTACCAGAACTGGTTCAAGCGAGTAAAAAAGACGATCAGAGGGATTTTCTCTTCTACCTTGCTGTTGCAAACTACAGACTCAAGGTGGGTTAGTATTTTCCCAGACAAATCCGATTTATTATCTGGGATGATGATGACGTCGCTGCTAATAAATGTTTATTTATATTTATACCATGGTCTGGGTGAATACTCGATTCTGATTGGCTGCAGGGTGTCCGTTAAAAAGTGATAATGGACACCTAGGAAAGGCGTCCCGTCAATTTGCCTGATGACAGTTCTAAATGATTGCGCTGGCTCAAACTCACTGATCAACTGCTGCGGTCGGGTCGCTGTGGCCACGTTGCTTGGCAACGCCTGTATACGGGAGATATTAAATAGTGCGCTCGACTTAATAAATAAAAACCCTCACGATTTTTACTCTAAAACACATTAAAGTATTATTAATTGATTAAATATTTCTTTCTTTCGTAAGTAACCATGGTATAAGCGGGTTAATGCCCTTCGAGGTGTCCATTATCAGGTTTTAATGGACTTCGGCGGAGGCAACCGTCCGACGCGCGCCTCGCCGTCGTCCATTAAAACCTGATAATGGACACCTCGTCGGGCATTAACCCTTACATATATATCACATATCTTTGTCATCTAATTAAATCAGTGTTTCTCAACTATGTTCCTGGAAGCCTATGACTTTACTGCATAGTTTAAATTTAGTCACTTTATTGTCACATCATTGTATAAACGGTTCAATCAGAGTGCCAGATGAAGTAGCTGTACTAGACATAATCTCACGAAACCTGTCGAGTACGTCCTGCTCATATTTACTCCAAAATCATGGGAAATGCATATATATATATTGAATGTATTTTTTTAAAGAAGTCTTTTATTCTCATCAATGCTGCATTTATTTGATCAAAAATACAGTAAAAACTGCAAAATATTATTAGAATATAAAATAACTTTTCTATTGTCATATATGTTGAAATGTAATTTATTCCTGTGATCAAAGCTTAATTTTCAACATCATTACTCCAGTCTTCAGTGTCACATGATCCTTCAGAAATCATTCTAATAATAAGGGAGATGTTCAGAAACGTTTATTTTTAGGGCCTCTTGGATAAATGTAATCTTTCTCCCTTTGTTTTGCTCTCTTTACCACCCTGCATCTATCTTTTCTTCTTCTCTCAGGAGTATGAGAAAGCACTGAAGTACATTCGTACTCTGCTGAAGACCGAACCAGGTAACAAACAGGCCCTGGAACTGGAGAAACTCATCAACGATGCGCTAAAAAAAGGTGAGATACAACGACAGACAAGAAAAACATCAGTCAATGGCCTTTATTAAATAGGATTTTGTGACATACACTACCATTGAAAGGTTTGTGGTCAGTATTTTTTTATTATTTTTTTAAAGGAATTAATGCATTTAACTCTGCAAGGATGCTCCTAAAAATATTATGCAGTGCAACTGATTTCAACATTAATGTTTAATGAGCAGAAAACCAGCATATTAGAATCATGTGAATATTAGAGAAATGGCTGCTGAAAATTAAGCTTTGTCGATATGCTAAATATCGTCCGATTAACCGTTTGACCACTGATAACCAGTGTAACAGCAGGGATGGAAACGCACGTGTATATTGTCATACTTACAACCAGTGTTGGAGAAAGTTACGTTTCAAAGTTATGCATTACAATATTGCGTTACTCCCTAAAAAAGTAACTAATTGCGTTACTTAGTTACTTTTTATTGAAAGTAATGGGTTACATTACATTTGCGTTACTTTTTCTCATCTGGGCTTGCTTGCTTGTTTTGTTTTGTTTTTATAACAAACAAAAAAAGTTATATTTTTCCAAAATTAAAGGGCCTTTCACACCAAAAGTGAGGCTGAAGGAAATGCAAAATCACGCCTGTACAGTAGAGGGTGCAACTCAAACAAACCTGTCAGCTGTGCTGCCGTTCTGGATTGCAGATTGTTTTTGCTTTTATTACGGTTGAGTTTGATCATCAAAGGTCAGCAGCAAAGACATTAAAGCGAGATTAAACACATAAAGTATATTTGTGTTATTCAACATTGAATTATTGCAGGTTTGTGTAATATTCTGAGTTTACATTTCACTAATTTTATTCATTTTGAGGAATACTGAATAGGTTTTTGTGCAAGTGAGATGAGTAAATGCATGCTCTAGAACTACAGTAACCATCATGTTCACACACACGCCGCCTCTGCACTTACTCACGATTTCTCTCAACATGAGGACAGAAAAGCTGTCAGTCAAATGTGAAAACAAAGTAACTTGAGTTACTTATTTGAAAAAGTATGTCAGATATTTTCTTGTAAAATCAAAAGTAAAGAGTTACTTTACTAGCTACTTGAAAAAAGTAATCTGATTACATATCTTGTAGTTACTTGTAATGCGTTACCCTCAACACTGCTTACAACAACCATGTATACATGAATATTCTGATATCTGTACATGTATAAACAGAAATAAATGTAGACCTCCAGCAGAATTTGATGCACATGTAAACATACTCAATCTGTTGCATTAAAGATACAAGTGATTTGATTACAGCAACGCCAAAGGCAGTAGTGAAGAAACCTCAGCAGAGAAGTGATCTCTCTCTTATTTCCCCGTTCTTTTCAGATGGCTTGGTCGGCATGGCGATTGTTGGCGGTATCGGATTAGGTGTGGCCGGATTGGCTGGTCTTATTGGTTTGGCCGTGTCCAAAGGTGCAAAGTCCTAATATGGAGTTCCCGAGAAGCGTACTTTGATTCCTTTCCTCTTCAGAAAAGAGACTCAATGATTTCATATAATCACATAAAACCATAAGGAAGCCTCGCCCCTTTTTTAATTTGTATTATTCTGCCATGTCTTTCATAATAAAGTGATTATATTTTACCTAGGTTTTTTTTTTTTTTTTTGGCTCCCCAGCTCTTTTTGGTATGTATAGAAATGTGGGGTTGGAATAAACTAAAAAAAAACTGTTTTTTTTTTAATTTACTTTAACTATTTACTTTACTTTTTTTTTTACTACAGATGCTTGCCAAAGATTTGCCGTTATGGATGAGATGTATTGTAATAGCATGCACCCTTGGGAATTTCTTTTTAATATATAACTGTATTTACACTATAGGTAATCAATATTTTGATAAACTTCAGTAATACCTCACATGTGTTAAAGAATTAAAATGTGTGCTTACTAAAGTGATCCGGTGTATTTGCATGCCTTGCACATTATTTGGCTGGTTTAATTTGGAAGTGTCATGCGTGACCAGGGTCAACCTTGTAATTCATTTTCTTACAAGTCATCATTGTCAGCAAAGTTTATCACCCGTCAGTTTACATGTGCTTTCAACTGTGACAGTGTGTGTGTGTGTCTCTCTGTACGACTTGAATTTCTGCTCCTAGATTTCATACTGAAAAACAGAACTGCGTGATTAATCGATAAAAGATCTCGGTCTCGATTCAAACACCCACACGATCCTATTTCTAAATGACACCGATTCACCTGTGTCTATTAAACCTTTGACAAGTACGATCACAGCGAACATTCAGATCTGCGTTCATGCTGCTTTTGAGCCCGAGAGCACTTGTCATGTATAGGTATGAAACGGGTCTTTTTTTAACCATACAGTATCATTATTTCTGCCTCATTCAGTTTATCACAGAGGTACTGGGATAAATGCTTATTATAGATATAAAATCACATTTTCCCGCAGTGTTTTGTTTGTCCTCCACACATTATTGGAGAGGCTAATGTAGGTTTGATGTGCAGTATGTCCTGTTATACTGCCTAGTAAGGTTTATAATGGTTTTAAGTTATCTTTGCCTCAGTAAGATTCCCACAATCATGAAACACCCGGAAATTGCAGGGCATTTTAAAATGGTGATTTCCATGCATGGAAATCTCTATGGCTCTAAAATATTTAATTGCCTAATTTGCTCTTACTGAGTGCATTCTCTGTAAAAATCACTGGGAAAGTCTTAGATTTATTAGTCAAAAGATCTGGGAATGGTGGTAAGGAAAAAACTGATGCTTTAATTTCTGAAACTGCTGGTTAAATAGTCACTCACAAAGTCGTTGTCCTCCGTGCATCATTAGCTCAGAGACTCAGATGTGGGAGTATCTCCAACATTGATTTAAGTCAACAACTTTCAGACCTTGAAAGTAACAAATTCCCTGTAAAACATGTTTATTTAAGATAATAGCTGATAATAGCATCCAATTTAATGTTGGGTACAATTCGTTCTTCCCACATTATTCATCTCAGGACTGTTAAGACATCTCAGCTTTACAATGCTAGGGTTTATGGTTGCCATCAGTAACATCATTTTATAACACAGTATTGGAGTTACTAATTAACTGGTAAAGCAAATGAAGAAAATAACTCTTCTATTTGTCTGTCTGTGACTTGACATGTCTTAGCTTTATTGAAGTTTGTGGGACGATCACATTAAAATCAGCACTGAAAGAAAACAAACGAATGAACTGAAATGTCAAATTAACAAATTTTCAAAAAGTCAAGCTCCCAAAGATAATTTAATCCCATTACAGTCCATGTTAGTGTTGTACAATTTTAGTTGAGATTACATGTGATTGTTTTTTTCTCTCATATTATGTAGTAAATGGAAAAACTTTTATTAAAGCATTTTTGTATTACAGCAAATCCAAAATCTCAATCCAAGTACGACTGAAACATATAGGGTCATTTTCGAATCGTTCAAACAATACAGAGGCAAATGTTTTCCTAGTTATTTAAAAAGTATGAGTTTGATCCCCTATTGATGTCCAGCCTGGTCTCATTGTTAAAGGACAATTCCAGTGAAAAATGAACCTAGGGGTAATTAACACATGGTTACCGAGTCGATCGTTCCCTGCGATGCGTTTTCATGAAAATCGAATGTATAGAGTTTTATCTTTAAAAACAGTATAGCTCATAACACTAGTATATGGGGCATAGAGTAAGTAAAATTAAATCGCTAGTTAATACCACTAACAAGGCTCAAAATAGCCTCACACTAACACGGTAACATAATGAGGGTCCTTACATACAAACCGAAGCATTGAGAACTTTGTAAGTGTACAGACAGTTTAATAAGAAGATACTTTATAAAGACAGTACATTACGCGTTTACATCCAGGATCCATCTTGGAAAACAGTCTCGACTAATCGAGCCACGAACGCCGTGCTACGTTAGATTTCACAAACGTAACTCCTATCGACCAGCTATCCTATCGACGGCGTTCGTGGCTCGATTAGTCGAGACTGTTTTCCAAGATGGAAATTTTGAGCCTTGTTAGTGGTATTAACTAGCGATTTAATTTTACTTACTCTATGCCCCATATACTACTGCTATGAGCTATACTGTTTTTAAAGATAAAACTCTATACATTCGATTTTCATGAAAACGCATCGCAGGGAACGATCGACTCGGTAACCATGTGTTAATTACCCCTAGGTTCATTTTTCACTGGAATTGTCCTTTAATACGTAGGTATTAATACGTAATTTTCAAAGATGGAAAACGTACTTTTTTGTACGTTTGGATATATGCTGAAACGTATAATATGGACGTATCTGCAACGTTTAAAACGTAATAATGTTACGTTTAAACGTTGCAGTAACTATTTACGAATATTTCATATCATAAAGATATCTGTATAATTTCCTTTTTACCATTTTATAGATTATAAATGTAAGATCCCTTACCCCTACTCCCACACCTAAACATACCCATTTTATAGACAATATTAAAAGGATAAAACGTAATGGACTGATATGTGTAGGGAAATGGAAGTTTTATTAACAATATAGCATTCAAAAATAGTTTGAGCCACTAATCCTACCCCTACCCCTAACGTTACCCCTAACAATTTCTTAAAACTACGTAGGCTACAAAAACAACAGACAGACACGTATAATCACAATAATTTATTTATTGAGAAAATGTCAAAACCGGTACCAAAAGTCGTTCATATGTCGTTCATATGACGATGTGTCGCAGTCCTCTCTGGCAGTATAATAGTTTTGTATGAGGTAACGTTACAGAGCAGAATTTAAATTATTAATCCATGAAAATGTTAATCCGGTTTCGGTTCGCTGTTCGCTCTGTGAAGGCGCACGCGCCTCTCCATTTCAAATGTAGCAAACCAACTTAAACACGGCATGTCGCAATCTGTGACGAAGCATGCGAGAGCCAATGAGCGTTTGATATTACTGCCGTAAAACATGTCGTAACGCTTCCGGCGCAATTTTTGAATGTGAATTCACTACGAGCGCGGGATTTGACGTTTACGGTCTCTGCTGAGAATGGAGATGAAGATCACTGGATAAAGGGCTGAATTGGGATCTGTTTCTTGCAAACAACGTATGGATTCTAAAGATTTGGATTACGTCAAGCTAATAAAATTGATGTCTTTTGTGAATTTATGTTGTGTTTTAGTGTATTATGGGTCTATAGGAGAAAACGCCTTTTGTGTCTCACGGTAAATAAACCAAATATTACAAAATGGTTAAACGATTAAAGAAGGTATTTTTAAGGTTTTAAAGTGTAGCAGCTATGAAGTGTTTAACACCATAATCCTCCGAAACGAGTTTGCAGCAGAAGGCACGAACAGAGCGAAATGTTATCAAGTTATTTATGAGTAGCCTAACGTTATTATATGAGTAACGTTAAACTGTATTAATAAATGCGACTGAAAATTTAATTAATAAGACAATTGAATGCAATAGAGTCAAAACATTAATGCCACGATTAGATATGCATAAGTTAAACGTACAGTATGGGATTTTTTCTCCACTAGGGGTCGCTAACCTATTTACAATAACAAAGGCGTAGTTTGATGACGCAACATTTGCTAAGAATTATGGATCTTGTCGTCAACGTCAAGCCGACCGATCTAATGTTTATGGATGACTGAATACATCGATGTTTTTATCATGACTGTGATATGAAGCAGTTCGGGATTGCTAAGAGACAGCTATCAGCTCCACACGCGACGCGAGTCCCGCGGATATAAAAGGAATACGGACATTTCATTCTACCGAACTACACGCAGAATTACTACTCACAGGTCAGTTTATTAGACAAATTAAACTTGTGAGGTAACGCAGCACTGTTTCACTTGGTCTAACATTACACTATCACACTAAACTGCATTTAAATGTGTTGAAATGTAACTTATGTGTTAGTTTGTCTGTATGAGACTAACGTTAGCAGTAACGTTAAGCTAGATCAACATTAGAATAACATACAGATCATATTCTGACATTTTATCATTGTTGAACTATATAACATTGATTAGTTTTATGTAAATGTGCTCACCTGTTTAATAAAGTACATGTAGGAGCGGTCGAAGTCTCGGACGTGGAGCTCTCGTTTATATACTGTCTATGGGAGCTCTCGGCATCTCGAAAACACCGCGCTGATATTGATTCTCGTTTTAGTTCTCCTTTTTTATCCAAAGTCTGCTTGCCATGGTCCATAATGTTTGAACGAAACAACAACAGCGTGCAGATAGACATTGCGAACTACAAAGTTGTCCGCGTCAGTCGTCTTGGTTACTATCAGACGACTCTGGTTCATAGCTCTGGTTGCCATGGCAGCACGAGCGGAAACCAGGGACAACGCGGATATGACGCCATTGACTGCGACATAACGGAAATAAAGACACGGTCCGTGTCTTCGAATTAAAATATTAATTTCTCTGGATTTAGAAGTTAATTGGAACTGTCGGGATAATGTAAATACACAACGTTAAAAAATATATAACATAGATATAGTGATTTTTTTATATTTTTAAAGCAAAAAAAATACATATTGTGCCTTTAAATAGGAATACGTACAAATTTGTACGTCGGTAAAGTTGTTTATACGTAAATAAATTACGTTTTTGTGCTGTCAATACGTACATTTTTTACGTTTTAGTGCTGTAAATACATCAGTATTATACGTTTCTGTGTGTATAAAACGTAAATAAATTATATGGTAGAACTACACTATACATAAAAATAAACACGTATTCTCATTAGATCACGTTGCGATGTCACGCAACACAATAAAGAAATCATAAAAAAGATTTACAACATCTTGGGTTCAGAGCTCAAACTTCATTTACTCATATCCTTGTTAACACGCTACAAATGTGCATTTACATGACACTTTCTCTGTGTAAAATAGGCAAACAAATATCCCCACAGCTGATTCACACACACACACACACACACACACACACACATCTTTTCCACTGACATGTTCCCAAACAATTCAGTCCTGCTTGTAGAAATCGGCCTTCCTGCTGAGTAAACAACACATTTTTACCAGCTAATCTTGTGTCTTTGGTTTTATATGGCACACAGGTGTCATTTAAAAGACACTTTCACGTGTCAATTGCACAATTTCATTTAACCCAGTAAACTTGGCAGGGATTATTGATCTCTGATAGAGCACCATGTCAGAGTTGAATTAAAGCTAGTTTGCCGTGTACAGGTGTGTTAGAGACGGGTCTGAACTGAACGATAGATCGATCTGAAGGAGGATAACGTTAGATCTCTAGGACCATGATTCAGTATCCCTGCAAGAAGTCTGCTTTCTGACAGAACTCCTTCCATGGTCCCTATAAACGTCCAGTTATCACAAGTGTCATTTAGGTGATGTGAAAACTATTGTGTTTGTTAAAAGAGCAATTAAAGTTAAGTTATAGCCATAGTCAAGCAAGCTATTCATAAACCTGACCTTTAAAACCTATAGAACAATCACTCAAGCGCTTCAACACAGCGGCAGCACTTATAGTCTAACTTTGGTCCTCACCATTTTCATGTTACATGTGAAAGAGTTAAACATTGATTATTGATACATTGACTATGTATGTATGTATTATGTGTGTATATACACATACTCACCTGCCACTTTATTGTTAGCAGGTTGGACCAAAAGTTTTCCTTCAGAACAGTTTGTGGCATAGATTCGACAAGGTGCTGGAAACATTCCTCAGAGACTTTGGTCCATATTGACATGATATAAAAATGATGATTTAGATTTATTGGCCAATGTATCGTTATCAGCTTTCAAATATAAAGAATTATCGGTTATTGGTGTCAGTATGTTCGCATCCCTAATAAATAGTTGGTGCGCGTCTCACTGGCTCATCTGTGACCAGGACAGCAAGTCTTTGTGCTGTATTGAGAGATATGGGTAATGTTGGCATATCTCCACGTAGGAAAAACTGTTGACGCAAGAGGAATCTATCTGAAAGGGATGTCCAGGTGCTTATCCTGGTTGTATTCAAAAAACATAAAACCACAGCTGCCTAACTCACTGCAGAATTAAATGTGCACCTCGACTATCCTGTTTGGTCTGGAGCTCCACAGAGTCAATATTCATGGTCGGGCTGCTATAGCCAAACCTTTGGTCACTCATGCCAATGCCAAATGCCCGTTTCATTGGTGCCAACAGTGCAAATCTTGGGTTGTGGACAATATGAAACATGTTCTCTGATGAGTCCACCTTCACTGTCTTTCCAACATCCGTCGGACTACGTTGTGGGGAAACCCCAAAGATGCATAACATCCTAGTAATATCATAGCATTCTCTACTGTTCTTGATGGGTGCGTCACTGCCAAAAAAGGTACAAAGGTGTAACTGAGGCAGTACACTAAGGTACAAAAGCAAAAATGTACATCTTTGTACCTTATTTACCCCTAAATGGTACTTACCTTAAAGGTACATATTAGTACTTTAAAAGTACATATTAGTTCCTCAAGTGTACATATTAGTACTTTAAACGTACATATTAGTTCATTTTAGCTTTTGTACCTTAGGGTACTGCCCAGCTTTGTACCTTTTTTTTTCTGAGTGAAGGACTACCGAACCATTCAATAATGTTTCACCTGGGGGTGGGGGGGGGGGGCATGTATCAGCATGATAATGCACCAATACACACACGCTGATGAACATGAAAGTGAAGTTGAACATTTCCCATGTCCTGCAGTGTCACTAGATCTAAATATTTTTGAGCCACGTTGGGGTACTTTGGAAGAGCAAGTCAGACATTTTTTTCCTCCACCAGCATCACATCATGACCTGTCCACCGTTCTGGAAGAAGAAAGGATCAAAATCCCTCCGGACACTGTGAAGGACTTGTATCTGTCATTCCCAAGACAAAATGATGCTGTATTGGCTGCATACTAATAAATTATTGTGGTCTAAATCCAGCATATTGTTAATTTGGATGGATGGATGGAGAATTCACAGACAGATTGATCCTTTTCATGATACAGAATTTACAAAACCATGTATTGCAACATACTTATTTCCTTTTACTAGGAATTGATTTGGTATGTTAACCTTCCAAGATACGGTTTGCCATTTTGCCTGTTTTCAGCAATATCTTAGTCTCAAATCAATAAAATAAGTTAATCACTTATAGGTCTTCGTACAGTAAGACCTTAAAATCAATAGTCTTCATGTTCTTCTGAGAGATTTCACAATAATCTGGATACTTATTGTCAAATCTGAAAGTTTTGTTTATTGCATCATGAACTTCAGCCTCTGGTGTGTCATATTTTATTAACATTATCTTCTTTTTTTTTTCCAGAGATGGATATTTTTCCTTCTTAGTTATTAAACATTAATGAAGGCTTTGTTTGTCATTTGCTTTATTTAAACATGTTGGTCTTTTTGTAGGCATTTCTGTGATATCATCAGTGACTAAATCCTATTTCTTGTAAATGTTGACACACTTAATCGGAGACATTAGCCAGGTGTGTGGCAGGAATAATGTAATATTTGATTAAATGTGTTGATAAAACATTGCCTGTGTTATAGTAATCCTTTTTAATATATTCTTTTAATATGTTGTATATAATGTGCATTACATTGAGTTTCTCTTTTTTTTAACAGGGAGAGTATAGGGTATATGCACCACTTACTTAATCATGTCATTATGAGTTACTTTATCTTTACTTTATTTTTTATTTACCTTTGTGATTGTATGCAAAATGTCTTCCTACTGTGTGTCTGTTTTGTGTTTAGGTCTCCTCACAAGCATTTCAGTGTTCAGTGAACCCTGTATAAACTGTAAATGAAAATTAAACAACCTGACTTGACTATGACTTAGATTCCTGGAGGTTTAGTGACTGTGCGTGTGCTGGTCTGTTAGCCAGCTGATGAATATATGAGGATATCCGAAGCAGAGAGACTGATAATGAGACTAGGGATAAAGGCTGTAGTAGATAAACACTCTCAACAGCTTCTTCAGTTGTTCATTTAATCACTGCACCCAGTAGTTCCCATTTTCCCTCTTTTGATAGTGTCCTTTTAGAAAAGATCCAAAACATTTGACTAAACTTCTGGTTAGCCTATTAAAATCCACTAAAACTATCTATTATTACTAGTCCAGCCAGGTTAACGTTTGAAAGAATTACAAAAATGTAGCCTAGCCACTGCATGTTTTAAACTGGCTATTTGTCAGAATTTCCATGTATTAATCGCTCTTTATTGCCTATGTGTGAACAGCTTGTAACGAAATATAAAAAAACGAGACCTTCCTCGACTTCCTATAGGTTGTCTATGAAAGCCTGTAGACTGATTTTTATGTGAAGGACTCAAAAAAAAAATCAAAAAGATGTGACGTATGAAACGGATGCTTGTACAATGTTCAGGATAATGCTGAAAGAGCTAATGTCAATGTGACATGCAAAGAAAAGGGATTAATTCAAACTAGTCTCACATAGCCATCTATAGTCTCAAATATATATATATAAAACATAATCTTTTGGCATGCCAATGAATTGCAGAGCTTTTGTAAATACATAGGCTACACTTGAACACACTTATAATCACACTTACACACTTATAATCTTGGTCTTCAAGGTATTATTTCTTAATCCAACTCTCGAAGGCCTCTTCTTGCAGACTTCCTGACATATTATTGAGGATCTTCTGTGTTCGGCCGATGAGAGTGATATCGTCTGTGAAGTCAAGGTCTGCAAGGCGACGCATGTTCGTCGATGATAATCCAAAGTCCGCCTGGTCCACAGCTCGCTGCATAATGAAATCGATCACAAGCAGAAACAGGAACGGAGATAGAATACATCCCTGTCGGACTCCGGTTTCGATATTGAATGATCGTCACTCCATCGTCTGTTCGGATGCAACAGCTGGAAGCTATCAAAAGCCTTCACAAAGTCGATGAAATTGACTGAAAGACGTTGCTGGAACTCGAGGCTTTGTTCGATGATTGTTCGGAGAACAAAGATTTGCTCCGTGCAAGATCGACCACTCCGGAAACCTTGCTCTTCACGCAATTGCTCGTCCACTGCTTGCCTCAACCTTCGGAGCAGTATGGAGCAAAGGACCTTCCCAGGCACTGAGAGTGGAGTGATGCCAAGCCAGTTGTTACAGTCGGACAAGTTGCCTTTCTTAGGCAGACAGACAATCACCCCTTTCTGCCAGTCTTCAGAGATGGTCCTCACTGCAGAACACGAAATCCAGGGGGAGGAGTTGGATTCAGATCCAACTCCTCTCACCTTACATATACCTAAACCTACCCATCTCCACCCCCTGATCCCTAAACCCACCCCTAAACCTACCCATCTCCACCCCCTGATCCCTAAACCCACCCCTAAACCTACCCATCTCCACCCCCTGATCCCTAAACCCACCCCTAAACCTACCAATCTCCACCCCTTAGATCTGGATCCAACTCCGCCCCTGGATCTTGTGTACAGCAGTGAGGTGCTACTGGGTCTTCAGGGACTTTTGCATCCACCCAACAGGTGTTGACCAGATCGGTAAGTGCTTGCATTAGCTCCCAGCCTCCATTTTTTAGCATCTCGGCGGCGATCTCATCTATGCCCGTGGCCTTCCCATTTTTAAGTGTAGGCCTACTGTATATTCTGTTTGCGCAAATTCGTCCAGTTGGAAGATCTTTGGTCAAGAGTGGCTTCCCATGCTTATCCTTTATGGGCGCCCTGTGGCCTCCTTTTAGCCCTGACAGATCACGTACTATGCGGAATAGAGTCTTTGAATCATTCCTATCTGCAGCTTTCTGGGCTTCCTCACCTTGCTGTTCAAACCAGGCCCGCTTGTCTCGACGGCAGCTCGGTTTGACTTGTTGGTCCAAGTCGCTGTAAATTCTTTTGGCATGGGCGCACTGATCTTCATTTGCCGCTTGATCCTGTCGCTGCTTCGCCTGCCATCTCTCATCAATCAACCCCCATGTCTCGTCCTGTATCCATCGCTCTTTGTAGGTCCCTCTTCGGCGACAAAACGCAACCTCTGCGCTCTCCACCACCATCTCTCGGAAAAGCTTTCAACGGTCCTCCAGGTCGACGGACTCAGACTGTTCCAACGCCTGGAATCGATTGCGAAGTTCGATCTGGAATCGCTCATTTACGTTCCGATCTTTGAGATTTGTCACATTGAATGGGCGGCGTCGCTGAGGCGGGGAAAGTCGCCGCACGAACTACAAACGACACTTGGCACGAAGGAGGTTGTGGTCAGAAGCCACATCTGCACCGCACTGACATCGAGAACAGACGATCGCCATCGCTTTGCAATGCAGATGTAGTCGATCTCATTTAGTGTTCGGCCATCAGGGGATCGCCAAGTTTTCTTGTGGATTTCCTTGTGGTTGAAGAATGTATTTCCGACGCATTTGCAGCGCAGAAAATGGAGAGTCTGATGCCGTTATCATTTGTTATTGTTGCTGAACCAAAGGGCCCGATATTTCGCTCAAAACCTTGTCGGTTTCCGCTGATCTTGGCGTTAAAGTCTCCCATCAGCAGGAGAAGGTTGTGATGTGGGATGCGGCCAATTTCTTCCTGCAGTTGTTCGTAGAAGGTGTCCTTGGCCATATCATCTTCAATGGTGCATATACCTGGACTACGGTGATCTTTACGTGTCGGGCTTGTAAACGAACCGTTAATATTCAGTCGGACACTGGCTTCCAAGTGACCAAGGTGCTGCTCGCTTCGACAGCACAATGCCAATGGCGTGCACATGGTCTGAATTGTGGCCGGAATAGATGATCTTATCGTCACTGATGATTTTACTGCTGCCTGTCCATCTAACTTCAGTAATGCCAAGCACGTTCATTTGGTATTTGTCAAATTCGTGGAGAAGCTTGCTAGTTTGGTACAAGGTACGCGTGTTCCATGTTCCAATTTTCGTGATATTTTTTCCGTCAAAGATCGAGCCTCTCTGGCATCGGATGCAGCCCCCCAAGGGGCTTTGCTCCTCTACTGTCATAGTAATTCGGTTGTGTCCTCCGCATTTAGTTGCTTGAGTACGTTTAGATTTACTAGTCGTTTCAGTGGCGAGAGATTGTTTTATGGGGTGGGGTTGCCAACCCCACGCCCAACCCTCCTACTTTACCCGGGCTTGGGACCTGCTTTGGCGAACTAATTAACTAATTAACCAAAGGCGGAGTTAAAAACTCTGTGAGTATAAGATGGTGAGATATTTTGATATTTTGACAACATATTTTATTATATATTTTTTAACTTGGACACACTTTAGATTAGGGTACAATTCTCACTATTTACTAATTATGAACTATGACTTTTGCCTCAATAAACTGCTAATTGCTTATTAATAGTTAGTAGTTAAGTCTAGGTATTGAGTATAAGGGATGTAGAATATGGTCATGCAGAATAAGGCATTAATATGTGTTTAAGTACTAATAAACAGCCAATATCCAATTAATATGCATGCTAATAAGCAACTATAGTTAATATACAGTTAATTGGACCCCAAACTAAAGTGTTACCAAAACCTTATACCAACCCCAAACTTTTGAACTGTGTGATATAGCTATATTTAAGATACAGGCCTAACTCATAGGCTATATTTAAATGGTGAAGTTTATTTAGCCTACTTTTCAGTGGCAACGGGTTTCTTCCTCACATTGTAGTCAGTCAACTAATCACATTTTACAGTGTGCGATGTGTTTGAGTCCATACAGCATAACGGATGCATAATTTGCCAGTGAAGGTCAGGCCACGACCATTGGACTTTAGTGATAACCAGCTGTTTAGTTTCGGGGTGTAAAATGCAAAAGCAGGACAGGAGAGGGGAGGGCAAACAGAGCCTATAAATGACCGCTGCTTTTAACAACACGGTTTGAGTGTCACACTGGTGCAATCTCGCTCTCCATGGAAATACTGGCTCAGCTCGCGAAATCAACAACACCTGGAAATAAATAGCCAAATAATTTCTCAGCAAAGCAAAACTAGTATCCTAAATAAAGCAGAGCAATACCTAACTCAGGAATACTTCCGTTGATTGTGGATGATTTAGGAGCCGGTGTGATCTAAAAGCAGCCATGGATCCGGTTATTGAAGTCGTAGCTTTGTTTCTGGGCTTTGTGAGTTGGGTCATGGTTGGCATCACAATCCCGAACCGCTACTGGAAAGTGTCGTCGTTGGACGGGACAGTGATCACCACCTCCACCCTGTACGAGAACCTGTGGATGTCCTGCGCCACGGACTCGACCGGAGTGCACAACTGCCGCGAGTTCCCCTCGCTGCTCGCCCTGTCCGGTACAAAACACCTCTCAAACTAATAATTTCACCATCACAGATGTAGAAACTTGATATTAGCGACCACTGTCATACATAAACAATGTAAATAAATTTAATTTTGGCGGGAACTTTGGTGACCATGAATTTTCTCATATCAGCACGCATGTTTTGTGAATAATTTAGAGCAATTATCTTTCTTGCTTGCCTTCTTTCTTTCTTTTTTGTTTTGTTTCTTATCGATTTAGTCCCTTCAGTGTTTCTGTTTATTTGTTTACTGCTATAGGCTATAGGCTATTTTCTTTGTCAGGCTATTCTTCTTTAATTTTCTTTATTTTTCCTTCTCAGTCCAGGAATTTATTTTCTTTGTCGGTCTTTATTTATTTAGGCCTATGTATTTATTTATTTGCTTTCTCACTTCAGTAAATATTTTATATTTATTTGTCTTTCTTTTTTTGTTTAATACTGTTTATTATTTATTTATGTATTTTCCTTGCCTGTCTTTCCTTTTTTTTATTTAGGCTTTTCATTTATTTATTCGTTCTCAGTTCAGTAAATATTTTATATTTATTTGTCTTTCTATATTTGTTACTGTTTAATATTTATTAATGTATTTTTTATCTATCTATCTATCTATCTATCTATCTATCTATCTATCAGTCCAGTAATTATTTATATTTATTTGACTTTAATTTATTTGTTTAGGCCTACTATTAATTTATGTAGGCTATTTTCGTTGTAGGTCTTTATTTATTTGTTTGTTTGTTTTTCGTTCTCAGTTCAGTAAATATGCCTATTTTATATTTATTTGCCTTTCTTTATTTGTGTACTACTGTTTATATATTTATGTATTTTCTTCGTTGGTCTTTCCTTCTTTAAGTGTATTTATTTATTTATTCGTTCTCGGTCAAGTAATTTTATTTTATTTGACTTAATGTAGGCTATTTGTTTAATAGGCTACTATTTACTAGGCTATATCGTTATTTATTTTGTTCGTTAGTTAGTTATGCATTTTCTTTGTCGGTCTTTCACTTCTACCTTTCTTTCTTTCTTTCTTTCTTTCTTTCTTTCTTTCTTTCTTTCTTTATTTATTTATAGTAATTCATTTATATTTATCTTTCTTTCTTTCTCTTTCTTTCTTATGCTGTTTATTTGTGTATCTTCAGGTAGGCTAATTCTTGTATTTACAGTCCTTCATATTTTATACCCAATTATTTTTCAGCACTACTGTAACATGTGTTTCAGGCAGCACGTGTATGAGTGTATAATTATCTCTCCTCCTCTCTCAGGTTATATCCAGGCGTCTCGCGCGCTGATGATCGCGGCTGTGGTGTGCGGCTCGTTCGCGGTGGTCGCGACAATGATCGGCATGCAGTGCTCGAAGGCCGGCGGGGAGAACTACCTCCTGAAGGGCAGACTCGCCGGAACCGGAGGCGTCCTCTTCCTTCTGCAGGGTAAAACACATTCATATTTAATATCAATATTACAGAATGACGACTGGAATGTAGGCCTATGCCTGCATATGCTATCTTAGATTCACTCATCATGATGCGTTACTGCTATTATCTGTTAATCTTTATGGCTATGTTTTTGATCTCTTGTCAAGGTTTGTGCACGATGGTATCAGTGTCATGGTACGCTGCAAATATCACTCAAGAGTTCTTCAACCCGCTCTACCCCGGGCAAAAGTGAGTAAGATCTCACTTTTAAATAGTTTAGAGGGAAATGCTGCCCCCTGCTGACTCCACTCTACTCACATCCAACAGGTGCCTCTGGCTGCACGGTTTTACAAAGTATTTTTTAAATAAACTGCAGACTATTACTGAATTATACTACTATGCTTTTCTAAATGTGTAGGCTATAATCAAAATATTTGTACGTGACTTAAAGCTGCTTTGACTGTCGGGGAGAAGTCTCGCTTCAGTGCGGGTTCGGCAAAAGTGCGTATCGAGGGCGCATATTTTTTTAGCCTGACATCACGGTAATTGAATAGTATTTTATTATATAATTTAATCATGTCGTCCAGTGACAAAATCTGTCACTGGACCAGTACCCTTTGAAAAGGTACTAATATTTACACTTTAGATAATATTATGTTCCTTTAAGATACTAATATGCACCCTTCAGGGATAAATGAGGTACAGAAGCGTACCTTTTGAAAAGGTACCACCGCAGTGACAGCTCTTAGAATTCCTCAAATCCAGCAGTCCTGCAGTTTAGCTCAAACTCACTTACCTGCAATCTTCCAGTAACTCTGCGTCCTTGACTGGCTCAGGTGTGTTTGATTAGGGTTGTAATTAAACTCTGCAGGGCAGGACCGGATTTGAGGAACCCTGTCCTACAGTCTCGTGGACTTCATTATCACGTGCACGCAGTGGCTATTATAAGTCCACACGACCGTAAGTGCATATGAAGGGCATGTGTGCCATTTGGGACAGGGCCGTGTGTTTACAGGCGTGAGGGTGGGACGACCTGTCACTCACATGAGATTGGCCAGTTGCAAACCACAACCATCCATTCAATTACAGATGGGCAAAATCAAGTCCCTCCCTACATTTTTTCCTCCAAGAAGCCATTTCACTCGAATACACGTCACAATGGAAAATATTATCACACTTTAAAGTCCCCATGAAATCAAAATTGAAGTTTTTTAGCTTTTAGTATGAATATGAATATGCTTACTGTTATCTATAAGCTAGTGTCCCCCAAACGGGGTCAGCCCTATGTTCCCACAGCCCTATGTTCCCACATTTCTAAGATTTTTTTTTTACTGAAAATTTAGAAAATTAGGCCCTATGTTCCCACAGCCCTATGTTCCCACAACCATATGTTCCCACAGCCCTATGTTCTCTCATTTAACCCCCCGTCCCCCGAACTTAGTTAAGCAGGAAGCGCCAAGTCACCAAAAGGTTAGGGTTAGGTTAGGGTTAGTGTAAGTGACTACCAAATTGGGAGAAATGGGGATAAAATCTGATGCAAATTAGGGCTGTTGGAACATAAGGCTGTGGAAA
Source organism: Abramis brama (assembly GCF_963993115.1). Taxonomy (NCBI): domain Eukaryota; kingdom Metazoa; phylum Chordata; class Actinopteri; order Cypriniformes; family Leuciscidae; genus Abramis; species Abramis brama. Next base: position 13,944,863 of record NC_139965.1, read on the forward strand.
CATAGGGCTGTGGGAACATAGGCACGCTCCCCTCCAAAACAATGACAACATTCGCATTTAGAAGGTATATAAGCATTCAAAACTTATAGTTTCTCACTCTCAAAATCAATGATTTTGATTACATCACTCTTCACTTCAGCTTCTCATCAGATTTTCTGTCCAATCAAATGCTCTCTAGAATCCGAAGCTCCGCCCCCTACAATATAAATAGATGCTGAAATTGGTCACTTGTTCACATATTTACTGTTTTCTATATGGTTCATTTTTTGTGCGAGACCACAAAAACATATCGGACCCATTTGAATTCTGCACAAAATGCGATATGGAGGAGATTATGAGGAAACTGCGGCTTTACTGAGCTCAACAGCTCTAGCCAAACTGTGATATAAACTAAACGCTATTGGCTATTTTTTTTAAAAAGGGAGGAGCTGTTCAATATGTCCCGCCCTCTCTTCCTGTTTCACTGAATAATGCTGTGTTTCAAGGCACTTCAGTGGGCCTTTAACTTTAGTTTGAAAGCAATTTTAATAACGAGTGAAACCTATGTATGTTACACTGACGTGAGCTGAATATGTTGTTGTTTTTGTGGTGTGCCGTAGGTATGAGATTGGGGAGGCTTTATACATCGGCTGGGCCTCGGGTGTTCTCTCCATCTGTGGAGGAGCTTGTCTCATGTTCAGCTGCAAATTAGGCTCAAACGAGAAGACGTGAGTTGCTTTGTTGCTCACACTCACTCACACACTTCTGTTATCTTTTCTTGAGTCGTAATGTGCTCCTATAATATTTTCCCCATTCTGGTTATTTTAATGAATTTGTGTGTTTCTTTCATTCTTGCAGTGGTTACCCCTACCAGCCCACGCGAGAAACGGTTTACTCAACGTCCACATCCAGGAGAGAAGCTCAGAGCACTTATGGAAGAAATGCCTACGTCTAAATGAAGCAATTATGGGCAAACATGATATTTTAGTATAACAGTTGACTGTTAATATTCCGTCTGTGCAATTATGTAAATATTTATAGAGACGCACTGGCAGTTTTTGGCCTCCTAAGAATACGTCGTAAATCATGTAAAATGTTACCATGTCAGTTTTGCTGTGCAAAAACACCTCGGAGAACATTATACAGAATGAAAGAGTTGATTCACTGAATAGGAATTACACAATGGAAATGCTTCAATTTGGTTCAGAATTCTTTTGCCGTAGTTACATGAATCAAGGTATATATAGAAAAGAAGGATTCATAATGTGTTGATGATCTTTTCTCCATTTATTTGTACAAATGACCCTGTTTTATATGCTGTATTTTATACAAACATTAAACATACATGACATTAAAAAGGCCATTATGTATTTAGGGATGTTTTATTGTTTGACACGGCTCACATAATACCAACAATAATACTACATTTCATATTTTATTTTCCACTCTTACAAAAATTGGATTATTTATTCTGATATACATAGGCCTCTCAATAACAATAGCAATTAAATAAAGTTGAAACTACGGTTTCCTTTACAACTGAGACTGGATGATTTGTTTATGTTTTATTCTATTCCTAAATTCTCTAGGAGCTTTATAAAATACGGCATAATTGAATAGAATAGAACAGAATAGAATAGACATATATTAACTATGGTCTCCACGGTTTCCTTTACTACCGAGACTGGATGATTATTTTATGTTGTATTCTATTCCAACATGCACGGCAGAATAGAATAGAATAGAATTGAATAGCATAGCATAGCATAGCATAGAATAGGCAGATATTAACCATGGTACTCATGGTTTCCTTTGCTACCGAGACTGGGTGATTCTTTATAAAACACAGCATAATAAAATAGAATAGAATAGAATAGAATAGACAGATATTAACCATGGGATCCATGGTTTCCTTAACTACCAAGACTGGGTGATTCTTTTATGTTGTATTCTATTCCATCATGCTATAGGAGCTTTATAAAACACAGCATAATAGAATAGAATAGAATAGAATAGAATAGAATAGAATAGAACAGACATATATTTACCATGGTATCCATAGTTTCCTTTATTTCAGAAACTTGGTGGTTCTTTTAAGTATTCTATTCCATAATGCCATAGGGGCTTTATAAAACACAACAGAATAGAATAGAATAGAATAGAATAGAATAGAATAGAATAGAATAGAATAGAATAGAATAAACACAGATATTTACCATGGTCTCCACGGTTTCCTTTACTACGAGACTTGGTGATTCTTTTATGTTGTATTCTATTCCATAATGCTATAGGAGCTTTATAAAACACAATATAATATAATATAATATAATATAATATAATATAATATAATATAATATAATATAATATAATATAATATAATATAATATAATATAATACAGATATTTACCATGGTCTCCACGGTTTCCTTTACTCCCGAGACTGGTCGAGGCGAGAATAGACTTTTCATCTCTAGTAAAGGATGATGGGTCATATATCAACTATCAGTCCTTTGCTAGATGTGGGCGTGTTCGTCCAGTGCGCTAAAATAATTCGGCCAATGGGACGAGACCACGTTCGTCGACAAACACGGATGTCACCGCGCTGAAATGTAGGGCGATTTGAATTGTACACCTAAGAGGTTCAGCAAGAGGAGACCTCCTAAAGTTCGTGTCCGACAGCTGTTGTGCACAGTCGCTGTCACACGGGGCTAAGAAACAACTCAATACAAAGTATCATACACTTATAGAGAGACACACGGAACTAGAGTTTCGCATTCCTTTATTCAACTCGGACATATTTATAACCCGGACAACAGAAACATCTCCTCGCCAAGAATGCCGGATATGCCGCTGTTATGGTGATCTGAGTATAAACACTCGTTCTGTCTTATTGCTTGTTGTGAAGCACAGTGGAAAGACATACGGTTGTGTATCGGGGGTGTGATTGATAGATGTCATGATGGATTCGGGACGGCGGAGAGGTTTGAACAGTGTCCTGTCCTCCCTGTCTCTGCTCTGTGTGGTCCTGGACCTACAGCTGGACGGTGAGATCTCACTCTTATTCTTCTTCTTATTCTCATGAGATTGTGTTTATATGCAAAGAATTTCAGGTTTTGTCAGGTTTCCTGGACTAAGTTGTCCGGGAAGTACAATAGAATTACCATGTCTTTGGACATGTACCATGTCAAATTGCCACTAACCACTTAAAATACCATTGTACACAAATATGGTAATCATGAAATATATCAGAACACCATGGCATCATAATCTGATGATACTTTTACTCGATCATGATACGTTTACAGGTGCTCAACAGGAAGTGACAAAGAAGAAGTCTTTCGAAAAATAGGTTAAAGTCATATTATTGGCTTATAAAACTTAGTGATATGCGTATCTAGACACAGTTTTAATGCTATCTGATACACAAGTATACTGTATTGACAGCTCAGTAGGATTTGAAGCACACGTTATTTAAAAATTCCCCGACTGGTCTGATTTCACACAAAATGACAAGTACAATAGTAATACCATGGTAATGCTGTTTTGTACATAAATCATGATTTGTTTGATGTGTCATTCCAAGGTACTTCACGAGGTTTAGAAGTGATAGTTTGTGATAGAAAGTAAGTAGAGGAGGTATTTTGTAATTTTAGGTTTTGCTTTCCAAATCAATCCTGCTTGCTTTCACTTTTTGTGCTGCCATTGTGAACCGGAACACAATATGCAAAGGAGTTTTGTTTTTATGATGTTACATAAAGGCTTACCTTTTTGGGTATGTAGATGTAAACGTGTATAAAGCATGTAAACTCAATCCCATGAGGCAGATGGAGTTTTTTTTTAAAGCTACCCCAGGGAGAAGCTGTTCTGACATCCAGTCATTTTTCATTTAAATCACTCCAAAATGTCCGAGGCCTGGTGTCATGTGTAAGTCGCTTCGTTTCAGGTGTTTTAGGCGCCACACCTGTTGAGATCGAGCATCATCTGGAAATGGGCCGTAAGCTGCTGGCAGCCGGACAGTTGGCTGAGGCCCTGTCTCATTATCATTCAGCTGTGGGTAAGACCCATGCACACACACACACACACACACACACACACACACTCACAATCATCACACATGAAAGCTAAACTACTGTTCAAAAGATTGGGGTCAAATAAACACAGTGAGCAGAAGAGACTTTAATTATTTTGCTATTCAGTACTAAAAATGCATTTCATTTCAGTTTATGTAGATCATTCAAAAATGAAGAAAAGATTTCGTTACACTTCATTAACAAATTCAAACTTCCTAAATAGAGGGCGACTCTAAGAACTACCTGACGTACTACAAACGGGCCGCCGTTTTCCTGGCCATGGGCAAGTCCAAGTCAGCGCTGCCAGACCTGACCCAAGCCATTCAGCTCAAGCCAGACTTCCTCGCTGTGAGTTACATTTTGGTGTTGTGATACAAACTGGGTTATAGGTGTAAAGACTCAGTATGGTGTGTGCATGTTTTCAGGCCAGACTGCAGAGGGGTAATATTCTGCTGAAACAAGGAAGTACTCAAGAGGCCAGAGAAGACTTCCAAGCGGTGGTGAGTACAACAATTCCCATAAAGGGATAGTTCACCCTGAATTGAAAAATGATCTTCTACACACCCTGTTGTTTTTTTTTTTTAATGCCGTTCTTTCTTTTTAAGAAAGTAGAGCTGCACATTTACATCACATAACATTAAATAATTTAGCAGACGCTTTTATCCAAAGCGACTTACAAATGAGGAGAACAATAGACACACAAAGCACACAAGCTGTGATAAATCCAGACTAGTGAAAACGCGATGTGAAATACAACGCCTTGAAATCCCCAAAAAAGCATCTGTGTACTTTCTTCACTGAGTTGAATATCTCCGGACTAGACCCCGGTTGTCTGATGAAAGTCGACAGATGTGAACATAACTTCTTGTTGCGGCAAGCACAACATTTATATTCACCTCAGAGAGTAAAAAAGTACATGGATTGTATTTCATTTAGTCTTGACTTCTTACATCTTGTGCTTTTTCGACTGGGCGAGTCGGAGTGAACTGTGGCTCTTACTTTGTAGGCCAACTGGCTGTTAGCATCACGCTGGTTCCCTCCAGAAAAACCCAATAGGATTTTCCCATAGGATTTTGGATTATTGCTAAAAACAAGCTCTGTGATCAACAAAAGTTTATGATTCTTACACGTTTTGTCCATCAAATTTTGCCTCTGTTGTCCCATTTAGCCACTTGCCCGCAACCGCCTTTTCCAAGACACATAACAGCTTCAGAAAATCACGAGTGGGTAATACTGATGTATTTTATGTCATGGAATAAAACGCAAAAGTGTCTTGAGCTTGCGTCACCACAGACTTTATTTCAGCCATATAACCAAAACCCCGTTAAATAAACCCATTGACTTCGAGAAGTGCTGAAATGCAACTTGCTTCTGCGTTTTGGCCTACAAAGTGATGTCATACCTACACCACTCTATAGAGTCTCATGAACGTGCAGTCAAGCACAGAAGATCAATGGCCAAGATCAGGATTTTCATTATAATACATTAAATTTCAGGTTGTTTTTTCGCCAAACTCTGTCATAAACTCCAGAAAACTTGGAATATGTAGCATGGGATCATTCTGTGATGCTTTTGAATCATTTTTTGAAAAGCTTGATGCTGGTTGCTATTCACTGCCATCATATGGACGAACACGTCCTTTTGTGGTCCATAAAAGAAGGAAGTGCATACGGCATTAGAACAACACCAGGGTGAGAACATGATAACTTAATTTTCATTTTAGGGTGAACTATCCCTTTAAAGCCTGCCAACTTCATTCTCAAACCAGACCACATTCTGCATCTACTTGTTCTGTTCCTGTCGTCTGCTCGGTTAACTTCTCTCTCTCTCGCAGCTGAAGCGTTCCCCGGATCATGAGGAAGCACATGACCAGCTCCACAAGGCCGATGAGCTGGAGTTACTCCAGGAAGAGGCACATGAGGCCTATCACCATGGAGACTACACCACTACTGTCCAGGTGCTGGAGCGAGTCATAGAGGTGAGTTAGTCTGGAGACCCAATACACATGCAGCAGCAACAGGTGTTGCTCATAGGAATATTAAAGGGATAGTTCACACAAAACTGAAAAGGATGGTAGGTATTATTTATTCATCCTCATGTTTTTTTCAAAGCCATTTGACTTTTTTTTCTTCTTCCATGAAACTCAGAATCATTATCAGATTCTAGAATGTTTTAAGTACAAGAAAAATTGGTATGTGAGTTATTCTGTAAAGCTAGCCTGGAAATCCAGACCTAAATCTAAAAGATTAATGGTCTGGCATCGACTAATGAAACTCGGCCAGCTCGAGGGGCGGCACCAAGCATGCATTTGAAAATCTCACTGCACGCAATTGGATAACACTACGACCAATCACAACAAGCCCCATACGCTTAGCTACCAGTGGAGCTAACTGGTAGATTAGACTCTTGCCGTATCCGGTCGGCAAAACAGCAAAAACTCCCTTCTTGCAAAGGAACGATTCGAGCGCCGTCTTCTGTTCCTCTTTTAGATAAAAAGCCAAGTCTAACTCGTTCATTGTAGCGGCCAAAGCCGTTTCAAACAACTGGTGTTCATCCATAGCCATCTTGCAATGTTTACTATTGACTTTGACGTCACAGCGCTGTCGTCATCTCGCTTCTGGCCCGCCTATATCAGATAACCCGATGTGATTGGTGCAGCTCAGATACAAGGGCATATTTAATGAGCATCATTACTCAATGCCAGAGTGACTCGCTGAGCAAATTCAAATTGTGCTCTCGCGAGAACTCTGGATTTCCAGGGTACTGTAAAGCTCCAAAAAAGACAAAATATTTGCATAAAATACATTTATAGAACTTGTGAACTACATTGAAAGTAGAGCTGCACATTTACATCACATAACATTAAATAATTTAGCAGACGCTTTTATCCAAAGCGACTTACAAATGAGGAGAACAATAGAAGCAATCAAACCAGCAATAGGGCAACAATATGCAAGAGCCATGACTAGTCCCAGTTAGCCCAGCAGAGTACACGTTGCAAGTTTAAAAAAAAAAATAGATATATAGAATAGTGTTAGTAGAAATGGGTCAGGTGTTGAGGAAAAAGGTGCGTCCAGCAATTTCTTGAAAATGGCCCTACAAATAAAATACAAAGACAAATAACACATCAAATGTTGCAGTTAAGGCTTAAGATGTCTCTAGAGATTCAAAAGCTCTGCATGAATGCTTTGTTGTCATCTAGCTTTGATCTTGTAGTTATTTTCTCTTGTTTCCCCAGCTCTCTCCGTGGGACCCAGAGTCTCGAGAACTAAGAGCCGAGTGTTTCATCCGCCTCGGGGAGCCGAGGAAGGCCATTATGGACCTGACACCAGCAACTCGTCTCCGTGCGGACAACCGAGCAGGCTTCCTCAAACTCAGTCAACTACATTACAGTTTAGGCGAGCATCACGACTCACTTAAGTATGTACAGCAAGCTAAATGTCAAGTTGTCAGGCTTGTTTTGGAATGCTGAATTGACAGCTGCATTCTTTGGTTAGGAATTTGGTTACTGAATTCAGTATTCAAGCTTCTCCTGTAGGTAGTTTTAAGGATAATTCGAGGGTCGTACCTGTTAGTAAATACCGTTGTCAGACCCACACACACTGAGCGTGTGCATGTAGCCGTAGAAACACTATATCAGACTGATTCTAAAAGGAAAGATGTCTCTTTCTTTTGCCGCTGTTCACTTTGTCTTTCCTTCTTTGTTTCTGTTTTCAGTCATGTCCGTGAGTGTCTGAAGCTGGATCAGGATGACAAGGAGTGTTTTTCCCACTACAAACAGGTCAAGAAGCTCAGCAAGCAGCTGGACTCTGCAGAAGAGCTGATCTCAGAACAGAGGTGCTGAACACATCTCTTCCCCGTCGCTTCTAGTGTGGCCTTTATTTGAGATTCGTAACAGTATAATAATGAGATATTATAAAGTATAGTATTTTATTTTTAACTATTTTTGTGTTCATTTATTTTATTTTATTGCAAACACTGTCATTCAAACCTTTGTGATGGTTTTGAAGTAAGTTTCTTATGCACAGTGAGACTAAATTTGATTATTAGTATTTTTTTTTATATACAGCACAAACAGTAATGTTGTCAAATATTAAATTTAACATATTTTGAAATATAATTTATTCCTGTGTTGGTAAAGCTGAATTTTCAGCATCATTACTCCAGTCTTCAGTGTCACATGATCCTTCAGAAATCATTCTAATATGATGATTTGATGCTCAAGAAACATTTCTTTTATTATTATTATTATTATTAATAATGTTTAAAACAGTGGTTTTGCTTATTGCTTTGTGGAAACCTGTGATTTTTTTTTTCTTTTTTTCTTCTGGATTATTTGAACATAACGTTAAAAAGAACTGTATTTATTTGAAATATAAATCTTTTGTAACACTATAAATGTCTTTAATATCAATTTTTATCAATTGAATGCATCCTTGCTGAATACAAGTGTTAATTTCTTTAAAAAAAGAAGTGTTACTGACTTGGTTTTGAATGGCTCTGTATCAAACAGTGTTTCTATCAAAATTATTTTCTATTATTCCAGACTTTGCAGACATCATCATCATTCTGACTGTTTATTAATTGTTTTTGTCTTTTGCTCTTGATTGGCAGGTATCAGGAAGCCATTGATAAGTATGAGTCTGTGATGCGAACAGAGCCGAATGTTGCGTTCTACATTAATAAAGCAAAGGAGAGGATCTGTTTCTGCTTAGTCAAAGTATGTGCCATTACAAAATGTAATTTAGTCATCATGCTGTTATATTACAAATTTAAAGGACCTTCTAGTTACCATTAATGTGGTATGTGCTCTTTCACATCATTCGAGGTGAATAATGCAAGACCATGTTCAAGTCAAACTTTGGTGTCTAGCCTTCATCTCATTGGTTGTGGTTTTCTCTTGTGACTCCTCCAGATGAAGGAAGCTGAGGAAGCCTTAGACATTTGTTCAGAAGCTCACCAGAGAGAACCTCAGAATATCCACATCCTCCGGGACCGAGCGGAGGCCTACATCCTACTGCAGGAATATGAGAAAGGTAGAATTTATATTTTATTTTATATTATTTACTCATTTATTACTATATAGGCCCTGTTTACACCTGGTATTAAGATGCGTTTTGGTTGATCTGATCACAAGTAGACGAGGGAGAAACATTTCCATTTACACCTGGTGTTTTAATCCGTCTCTTTTGTCCACTTTCAACCACTTCTGTCCTGATTTCTTCAAGGGGAGGGTCTATGAGTGGGGAAATGTGTGGGCTTTTTCAGATCTTTCAATCTAATGGACAAAATAAGCTCACGCAATTTACACATGAACACGACCGGAGACGAACGGAAAAAACACACGGAGAGCATCAGCTTTAGTTTCTGCTCTGAGCCGCAAGATCAGCCGAACGCTGTGAGTGTGTGTTAGAAATCAGAAATGGTGAGAGAACATTGTGCTTGGTACGTTTTTCATCCTCAAACCAAACTTGGGTCTTGGCGGTTAGTTTAAATCCCGTCTGGCTAGCCGCTTCCCATAATGTTCCGCATGAGGTCAGTAGGAGGAGAGTAGATGGTCTTTAGTGGCTGTTCGAACACATTCGATCACAAGACCCTGTATTCAGCTGATCGGATCGACCAAATGCATCTTAATACCATGTAAGGATTTTCATTTTGTATGTATGAAAATGCTTCTTCCTCTGTTCTTCTGCTCAGCTGTGGAAGACTATCAGGAGGCTCGGGAGTTTGATCAAGACAACCAAGAGATTCGTGAAGGTCTCGATCGGGCACAGAAGCTCCTCAAGCTTTCTCGCAAGAGGGACTATTACAAGATCCTGGGGGTCAGCAGGTAAGGCAATGACTGACGATCAGAATCCTGCTTTAAAATGTTAATAACAGTGTTAGGGGCCGCTCACATACGCAGGTCAGTGAAGTGTAGAAAAAAACCCCCGCAAGATCTAGAGACACGTTTTTTTAAAAGTTAAACATTTCAACTTGAGCGCCATATTGTTAGAACATCGCGTCACGCGCGAGACTCTACAAAAGACGCGAGTGTATTGGTCAAACATGTCTGTCTAGCACGTTTACATTGAAAAACAATGGAGAATTAGAGCAGTGGAATGGAAATACACGTTCTGTGTGAACCAGCCCTTACTATCGTTCTATGATGGTAATGCAGAAAATATGGCTATAGGTTGTTGTGCTGGTGCACTTAAAATCCACTTGTTAATTCGACGTTCAAACGCTCTATCAGATGCAAAAAGCAAACAACAAACTGCGCTAATATTCACTCAGTATGTTGTAATACTACTGAAAAATCATGACCCAAAATGTCAATTGGCCAGACAGTGAGTCATCTTTTCTGAATTGTTAAAATATTGGTATCCAGGACACCCTAAGCATGGAGACTGTAGCATACACTGTCGCAGTGTCTAAAATCGAAAAGATAGTATGTGAAAAACAGTAGTCAAAAATTACCCGGATGACCTACTACTTCCGGTGAGATTCTGAAATCCGTATTCGATGGACACTTTACTATCCTATGAGGCCACAGGAGAGGATTTATAAATGGTAGTGAAGCGACGCAACTGACTTTGGTAGGTCACATGACAGTAACATGGCGGATGTAGTACGTCCGAATTTCATTTATACTACCCATATTCCTATACATAGAACATAGTTTTTAACAGTCACAAACGAAGCTTCAAATCAAATGTAGTACCTACTATACAGCATGCGATTTTGGACGCACTGTGTGAGTTTTTAAAAGCTTAAATGTGTTGTACGAATAAACAGTGCTCATAAATGGCTGTTGAGATAGTATTCTCAAATGAAACAAGTAGAAGCTTGGATGCGGAAACTGTAATCTAGTAGAGTAGATAGTAATAAGCATACATGTGTAAGCCAAAAGAATGTTGTTTGACAGAAATTCTTGTTTCTTTTCACTTGTTTTCAGGAGTGCCAACAAACAGGAAATCATAAAAGCATACAGAAAGCTGGCTCAGCAGTGGCATCCTGATAATTTCCAGTCTGAAGCAGACAAGAAAGAGGCAGAGAAAAGGTTTATTGATATTGCATCAGCAAAGGAAGTGCTCACAGATCCAGGTAAGAGAATACCAAGTGACAGCAAATCCGAAATGAAAAATGTAAACGCATGGTTGTCAATATTCTTTCCAGTCTGGTCTGTTATTGAAAACAATTTTCTGTCAGTTTTTTTTTAAAGTGCCACTGTTATGCTTTTTCGAATATTATCTTTCATGCAGTGTGTAATAGCTTTTTGTGAATGTAAAAGTCTGAAAAGTTTCAAAGATCAAAGTGCACGACAAATGAAGTTATTGAATAGATTCTGAACTGCCGAAATGAGTTGTCAGTAATTCCAGTTTCACTTCCTCTTACAAACCTTTGTAGTTGCCCGTGAACAATGTCTACTTTGACCCTCAAACACTGTAGTTGTAGCTGAGACTGGAAGAGTTTGGTTCATGTTGTCAACATGTCGAGAAAATGCTGTAAGTGGCAGACCAATCACAATAGACTGGGCCATCTGACCAATCAGAGCAGAGTAGACCAATCACAACAGACTGAGCCATCTGACCAATCAGAGCAGAGTAGACCAATCAGAACAGACTGGGCCATCTGACCAATCAGAGCAGAGTAGACTTGTGGAAAGACTGAACGTGGACGTGTCGTTTGAGAATCTTTGAGATATGAGTTGATGTGCGAAGTATATGAGAAAATGAAATTGTTTCTTTGACTTTTGATGCATGTAAACCTGTTGTAGGAGACCTTCAAAACAAAATGAGGAAAAATAGCATAACAGGGGCACTTTAACATTTTGTTTTCGCTGGATGTATGAAGATTGTTTACCTTCAAATATATGCATTCGTCTTTGTTGTTTTCCGTACAGAAATGCGTCAGAAGTTTGATTCGGGCGAGGACCCTCTGGACCCTGAAAATCATCAGGGTGGAGGAGGAGGAGGAAACAGAGAATGGCCCTTTGGCTTCAACCCCTTTGAGAACGGAAACTTCCACTTCAAGTTCCAGTACAACTAATAACAGAGCGGCTGATGCAGTTTAAACG